>NW_022589769.1:7906772-8010129 GCF_004348235.1 Phoca vitulina | reverse complement strand
CATGGAGCACTGGGTGTTATGCACAAACAATGAATCATGGAACACTACATCAAAAACTAATGATGTAATGTATGGTGATTAACATAACAATAAAAAATTAAAAATAAAATAAAATAAATAAGTTTAAGGGTCTTCTTGAAACTATAACTAACTAACTGAAAATCCTCATCGTATCTGAGGCATGACCTGCAGTAAATCCTGCAGACGGCTGAGGTTCCTGTTCCCCAAACACACCCTTGTTTTTAAGCATGACACAATGCAAAAAAAAGACAATCAGGGATAAATCTGGAAAAGAACGTACCAGCTGTCACCAGGAACCTGAGATCAACAGACTGTTACAGCTGAGGTTGAATTTGTTGTTTCCTGGAAGCCACAGTGTGCGTGTGTGTGTGGGGGGGAGGGGATTAATCGAGTATTCCGTAGCACTTGCTTTCAGATCAGAGATAGCACACAAATACATCTGCAGGGCTGAGCACTTTTTTTTTTCCACCTGGGGACAACCTGGTAGGAATCTACCACATCCTGACTCAAGGAACGTTAACAGGGAACAGTTTCTTTGGCTTTTTTTTTTTAAACAGAAAGATATGAAAGCATTGTTCAAATGGGCAGACCTTTGGGAATACTCCTTAAAGCAGTGGATAACCTTAGATGGGAACTCCGTGAAGGCTTTGCTGTGAGGGTGACCATAAGGTTCACATAACTTTGTTTCATGCGAATCTCATAAATTATTGATTTAGAACCTGGAGACTCCAGACAAAGGACTAAGTGAACTGGCCTTTTGGTTGATGGTGGGCTGCAAGGGATTCATGACTGGTTTCTCTAAAAGCAATTCATGGGGCAGAAACTCAGAGTTTTGGGTTAGAATGCACACACTTCTCACTTTGCCATTAAACACTGCACATATGGCTCACCTAGATGATCAACTAAATTGTAACACTATCCCCCTTACATGAAACAGAGCCATGTGTTTTTCAAAGGCCTCCAAGCCCCCTCTCTCTGCCAACTCTCATCTTTGTACAACAGCCACAGCAAACACTGTCATTTCACTTTACAGATGAGAAAACAAAAGGAAAGAGATTGGACAAAAATTAGAAACGTGGTAGTTGGGGTGGCTAGAATTTGACCTTGCCCTGTGCTCTGACTAGTAACAGTAATTGTAGCGGGAATGTAATAATAATAGTAATAGTAGTTGTGATAGTAGGGATAGCCAACAGCAGCATAGTAATAGCCATAAAAACATCACAGCTTTAAGCAAGATGCTTTGCCTCCGTGGGTCGGGGATTCTCCCATCCGCAGGCAGGATAGAAGGCTTCCCAAGTTCAGCAGCTCCCTCTCCTGGAGGATTTGGAAAACCGGAGCCCGTCTGCTGCCATTTTGTTAGTTCCTCACTAGCGCTCACTGCCGTCATGGAAGCACACAATGAAACCGAGAGGCTCCTACCTGGATCAGTTATGTGCTCAGATTTCCTAAAACCTTCCAGAGGCTGGCTGCAGTGGGAGACTCCCAGAAGAGGACTCGACGTTAGCCTTCTTGGCCAAGTCCTGAGATGGGGTTTATTTAGACTCACCTGTTGTCTGACATTTACTCCATCCCTCCCAATTCAAGGTGTGCTGATGGGGTTCCCAGGTGGTTTGGGGACCACCCATTCTTTATTTCCTCTCTTCCTATGCCTTATTATACTGAAAGAAGGTTGGAGGGTTGTCAGGATAAGATAAAAAGTATATGTCCCATGTGAGGGTTCATGAACTGTAGACATGTTCTCAGCCAAAAGTGAATGAGAACTGGCTCCTTGCAACTCACACATCCAGCACAAGCTGCCACAGCCAGGCTCTGTGACTCAGCTTACGGGTCCCCCAGCTGGCCAAAAACTAATCAAAAATACAATGACCTTGTATGTTATGAAAAAAAATGCAACAACATGTCTTTAACTGAATGACACACAATTCCACAGATTTCTATGTTTTCACATATGACTAAGGCTAATTATCTCCAAGCCACCAAACGAGTTACTAAGGCTCATGGATGCTGGTATTTGGGAACAAATATCACTATGTTCCTAGAGTTCTCTGAAGACTTTTCTCTCAAGTATTTTCGAAAGAGTAGTTGGGCCATGCAGAATCCCTTATGCCCCTTCTCACGTACAGTAGAAGGGTCTTTGATGCTAACGGGCACAGGAAAAATCATCTGAGTGGCCATAAATGAGGGGGGGGAAAAGGTTGATTGCATCTGACCACTAGAATTTCTACCTTAGCCCATGACCTATTTTCCGTCTTCCCAAGCTCTTCATGTTCTCATTATCACCAACTCGCCTTCCTCATTCCACAGGAAAGATGATGCACTTCCAGAGGTGCTACCATCCAGCTCTCTGCCAGCCTGCATGCTGAAGTGCAGGAGCTGCTATGAAGTCCTGCTGTGGGGGAGGGAGGAGTTTTGCAGCCTGAAGAAAGAGAGAGTGGAAGGAGAGTCTACGGCACATCAATTACCAACCTCAAGGGCTGTTCATTAAGTGAGATGATTTCTATAAAGCACCTAGCACATAATAAATGCTCAATAAACATTAGACCCTTTCACTCCCCCTCCCACAGTCCGTCTTCTACCTGCTGATTAATTAGCAAGAGTGCTGCATATCTGAGAGATGTGCCATACAGAGCGTGGACAGTTGATTCATCATGAATAATGTAATGTCACAATCTGGACTATTTATATTCAGATGAATTGTACATAATATGCCACACATGCTAAAGAGGAACATTAATATTTAGCATTCCAAGCTAAGCCGGGATGATTAATTTGGCTTTAACTTTGTATCTTCTTTGCAGAATTTCCAATCTCTTCTCCTTTTAAAGGGACATTACAAGAAACATTTTCTTTTTTTTTTTTTTTTAAGATTTTATTTATTTATTTGACACACAGAGAGAGAGATAGCGAGAGCAGGAACACAAGCAGGGGGAGTGGGAGAGGGAGAAGCAGGCTTCCCGCGGAGCAGGGATCCCGATGCAGGGCTCGATTCCAGGACCTGGGATCATGACCTGAGCCGAAGGCAGACACTTAACGACTGAGCCACCCAGGCGCCCCACAAGAAATATTTTCTGAAACGTAAGTGGAACTTGCTTATGCATCTTTCAAAAGCCTTAAAAATCTCCATCACTTTTTACCCAAATATTTCAGTTCTGAGACTTTATCCTAAAGAAGCATTTCCAAAATATAGAGGAGAGAAAATCATTACGCACAAATATATAATGATAGGTGATCGGTTCAGTAAATTCATCCATTATATAGAACATTATCCAGTCATTAAAAATTACTTACACAAAGCATTATCAATAAAACACAAATACACTTCTGTCATAGATTTAAGCAGAAATAATTAGCATAGACTAAGGGACTGAAGGAAGAAACACCAACATGTTTACGATGGCCACTGTGAAACAGTGGGTCTACTGGTAACTCCTCTTTCTACTTTTTCACATTTTTATAGATATATTTCCCCAACCACTTTTTCAATCGAAAAAGCTCTTTTAAAAATAAACCAAACATCACTGACTCTAAGATCCATGAGGCCAGAGTCCTTGTTTCTCTTTCACTATTGTGACACCCAGTGTTAGCAGAGGACCTACCACATAAATAGACTTGGAGTGATTTTTATCAACTGGTTTTCCTGCACTAATTTCCACTACACATTTTTTTTTATGTTGGCAAAAAAAAAAGTCAGGTAAATTTGGTGATAAGGAGGAAGGAGATAACAGTCACCAGCCACATTTCTTGAGTACCTATTAAATGCCTGTCCTGTGCTGGCCGCTTACCTATTCCATTTCTAATCCTTTTAACAGCCTTGTGAGTAAATGCCATTATTTGCATATTCCAGATGCGTAAACTGAGGCACACAGAGAACACTAAGGAATGTGCCCAAGTCCTACAGCTGGCAAGAGTGAATAAAACCCAATGGTGTAACTCCAGTGTTTTCACTCTTTCCAGTAAGACTCACCCAGCCATTTGGATTATTCTTGGGAATTCCAAAAGCAGAAGCTCTCTCGACACCAAGATAAGAAACTTCTAACATCTCAATTTCCCATCACAGTTGTTGCTGCGTGATTACTGCTCCCCCCAGCTTAGTGCACGTGACAAGGGTCTACATATTAAAAACTAGGCATCTCATGACCCAGTTAACTTTTTTTTTTTACTTTATCTGTATTTTTAAATTTTTATTTATTTTTTTTGTTAGTTTCAGAGGTAAGATTTAGTGATTCATCAGTTGCATATAACACCCAGTGTTCATTCAATCAAGTGCCCTCCTTAGTGCCTGGTACCCCTTACCCCATCCCTCCACCCACCTCCCCTCCAGCAACCCTCAGTTTGTTTCCTAGAGTTCAGCATCTCTTACGGTTTACCTTCCTCTCAATTTTCATCTTATTTTATTTTTCCTTCCCTTCCCCTATGTTCATCTGTTTTGTTTCTTAAATTCCACATAGAACTATCCTATGACCCAGCAATTGCACTACTATGTATTTATCCAAAGGATACAAAAGGATAGTGATTTGAAGGGTACCTGCAGCCCAGTGTTTCCAGTAGCCATGCCCACAACAGCCAGTTACCTTTCTATCACCCATCCGTTCAGATTCCTCCACTGAAGACCCTGGACTGGGCCTTCTGGAGTCCCCTGGCGCCCTGGCAAGGCCAGAGAGGACAGCTGTTCATTGGGCTATCTTGTCCACCCATGCCATCACCAGGAAGGCAGGCACCAAGGTTGCCTGCAGAATCAGACAGTGATGATCTCTGGTGGGCCTTGGGGTTTGTTGGATTTGCAGGTTTAGAAGGTGCTCACCTTCAAGGAGTCTTCCTCATTCTTTCTGCAAATATCCGTTGAGTGCTCTCTCTGCACAGCACAGTGCTAAGTGCTGGAATTTGAGAGGGAGCCAAACCTATGAGATCCAGGTCTGTCTGGAGCTCACATCCCACAGAATGGGTAGCATCACACATAGAAAAAGTGAACTCATGTGCGCCTGATGGACAAGTACATGGAGTTATGATAGGGCCATTTGGAAGATCACTGAGGAAGTACCAGTCGTCTGAACTATGAAGGGTGAGTAGAGATTGATTCAGCAAGAGGGAGTGGAGGGAGGACACATGGACTAGAAGAAACCTGACACCTTGGAGAAATACAGATGGCCAGATTTCCCCAGAGCACAGGGAAGCTAGTGAGAGGAGAGAGCAAAGAAGGAGGTGGAGGCCTGACACAGGGCACGTAAGGCCATGCTAGGGATATCTGCATGTATCCCCAAAGCGATGGGATGTCATGAGCATACTATGAGCAGGCTCAAATGATGGTTCTAAAAAAATCCCTCTGACTAGTGGGGGAAGGAACTGGGGAGGGGCACAAGCGGATGCAAGCTCCTCCTTTGTGCCCTGGCACAGAGTAGCATCTCTCAATTTGTCACACACACCCGGGACACTGCTTCCTTCCTGAAGTCCACCCCATCCCTGCAAGACTGTCTGAGGAACCCCTCCTGTGCCCTGGGACAGTCTGCACTTACCTCATCCGAGCAGATGTCACAATGTATTGGCACTTCCTGTTTACGTCACTGTACCAACATTAAATCACCAACATTAACCCGTCCTAATCTTGCCATATGTATTTGCCCATCCGATGCTTCCAATGTCCCTATGCAGCAGGTTCTATTAGCATCCCCATGGGAACACATGAAGAAACTGAGTCACAGAGAGGCAAGATAACATGTTGAAGGTGACGTGGCTACTACGTGGCACCACTGAGCTCCTGAGTCCATGCTCTCAACCACAATACTATAATGAATAACAAAAGAATGGAATTCTGATCTGTTATAGCCAGCATTTAATTATCTGTGTTAATGGTTTAAAGCAGTGGCCTGCATCCACCACAACAGTGAGTAACTGTGAAATAATCCCTGGTGGACTCGGTGATACATATGGGTTTTTTTCAGTAGATTGACCTTCGTAAATTACCACTTAAAATAGCCAATGACAAAACCAACTCCTGTTCCCTAAGTAGCAATCAAACTAATGGACAGGAAGTAACTAAGAACTAAACTGGCTAAGCCAAAAAAAAAAGCACTCACTCAACAAATTTAATTAGCACTTACTTTGTCTTCAAGCTCCCGCCATCTTCCTCTGCTCCCCATCACTGCCCCATTTCTTGAAAGCATATCCCACACCACTGTCTCTACTTCTTTACCTCCTATTCACTCATCCTGAATTCATGTCTTTGTTCCCACAACTCCACTGAAGTCCACTCTACAAAGAGTCAGCAATGACCACTATATTACTACGTCCAGTGTCTTCCTGCCATTCCTGCCATATCCATGGCATTCGATCCTCTGCAATGCCTTCTCTTTAAAAATCCTCTCTTAGCACCTTGAGCACTGCTGCCTTCTCTCAAGAGTAGACCAAAGGATGAGGGATCCAGAGGGCCATATTTTATTCCTCATCTCTCTGTGACTGGCAAAATCATATATTCTCCCTCTGCCCTGAGTTTCAACCCACTAGGCCCTACTATGAGATTAACGAGTCCCAGCTGTGACTTTCTCTCTCCTTTTACCTCTCCTAATCTTATAGGGACATCACAAAGAATTTTAATAAGGCAATAAGTACTTCAAGTCGATTGGAAAATAACACGAATAAACAAAACCTCCATGTAGAGTATACCATGTTGAATTCTGAGAGTTGCAGTCAGTGTCAATGAAATTTAGCCTGGCCCCCCAAAATTAGTTTTGCTTTGTTTTTCATTCTAGCAGGGGATTTCATTGAAGACCATGAGAGGTACAGAGCTTCAGAGAGGAGGGAAACCACTCATCACACAGACGAGATTCCAGTAACTGCAGTTACATATTGTGGTGGATTACAAAGGGCTTGGGCTTTGGTATCAGACACTTGGGCTAAAACTCTCGTTCAGCAAATTACCAGTGCTATAAATTTCTGCACTCATGCTTAGCTCTCTGGTGCTTAAAGTTCTTATGTGAAAAATGAGGATGATGGTAGGAGGGGTAGGGAAGAACAAATGGGATGATGTATGTACAAAGGGAGTGAGTGCTCGTTTCCTCTCCTTACCATGTCGATTCAAAGGGTTCAGATGCTGCCATCATCCCAATATAAGAAACACCACTCACGGCTCAGTTCACAGCCATGAGCTTCCCCACGCTTGGGCAGGGCCACGTGAGTGGTATCGTCCAATGACGTGAGAGGGGAGGTTATCTGTGCCACTTCTATTGAAGCATTCAGGGGCCAGTGCAAGATGCTCCAGCCGTCTATTCCTGGTGGCAGCGACCCAGAAGCCACATGATCAAAGCAGCTTGCATTTCTGATTCACCACCGGGAAGGCAGCCCTGGAGAGTTGTCTAACCCACTGTGGAATCTGCCTGAGTGACACATAAACCATTGTTGTGCTAAACCACTCAATTTCTGGGTTGGTCTGTCATTATGCACAGCCTAGCCCACCCTGATTAAATCCATCACTCACTGGGGGTTCCTTGTTTTCTCAAAGGTGGAAGAAGGGATGAATTAAAGTTCATCGCTTTTCTTACCCCAGGTCTTCGCTATTAGCATCTCCCCTTTCCTTCCACCTCTCTCCATCACACACCAGAATCTGATATTTTAATTTGGCCTGTGAAGAACCTAAAGTCCAGACAGGTGAAATGACACATCCAAAGCCTCACAGCATGAAGGTGGCATGGCCAGGCCAAGAAGCCAGGTCCCCTGACTTCCCCACAATTCTCCTACTGGCCACGCTACACCCCCACCCTAAAGCTTGCCACTTCAGATGTTAATAATGCTCCGAGCTTGCCATACCTTTCAATCACTGTTAAGTGATACAATCCATGCTACATTAATGCACTAATTACCAACAGAGCACATTACCATGCCCTAATCACTAAGAAGAAGTATCGTCAATTCACCATTCTGTTTGCCAATACATGCGAAATGTTTCCAAACTCATTCTGGAGGATTGACATGAGGAGAGAAGATATAATACGATGAACAACAGATTGATTCATTTCATATTGATAACCAGTCAGGTGGCCCTTCTATTATTATTCTTTGTTAGCTGAACAAAATCCGACAGAGCCCCAGAAGGAAGGTGGCTGATAGCATTAGGTAGTGTGGGTGAGCTCTAGAAAAAAAACTCCCACCTGGTTTAGATTCTCATCCTCCCCCTTTTCTACCTCCATGGGTTTTCCAAGGCTCAGTTTTTCAGTCATAAAATGGGAATGAAACTAGTGCCAGACTCATGAGGTTGCCCTGAGAACAGTATCACGGACATAAAGTCCTGAGCAAAATGCCACAGAGTGAGAAGTTCAATCAATGCTGGCTGTGATTATGATTGTGAATTAGCTATGGGTATCCCTATTCATAGACAAAGAAACAGAGGCTCAGAGAGGTTAAGTAACTTGTCTAAGGTCACACAGCTGGTAAGTAGTAAGCAACAAGGCCAGGATTTCAATCCAGGGTGACCTGCATTTTTTTTTTTCCACTTCACAGCTATGTGCTAATTCAATTTATTCCTCATGGATTTTCTGTCTCCAAACATTTTCATGGATATGTACTTTGGGAAACACAAAGGGAATTCCACTTGGGAGTAGAGGGATAGGCATACTCACCAGGACTGTCATTTGGAACATATTCAGTCCTGTGCACTTACTGAGCATCTACAGTGTGCCCAGCACAGTGTGTAGTCCTGGGATCACAGAGACAGATCGGACGTAGCCCTTGCTGTCAAGGCCATCAGGGTCCAATGGAAGACTGATACGAATGTGAGTCAATTACAGTAACCTCAACAGCACAACAAAATATGAGAACACAGAGGAGAGAGGGTGGTCAAGAGACACTTCCTAGAAGAAGCAAAACCTCAAGCAAGTTTGGAAAGATCAATAAACACCTGCATGCAGATTTTCCATCTCCAAACATTTTCTCATCTGGGCCCCAGATGTGAGATCAACCCGTAAATAGTCAAGAGGTGTGAACAGGTGTGCTGTTCTCAGGAAAGACAAGCAGCCAGTTCTGCTGGAAGATACCATGTGTATGAGGGGGAGGGGAAGGCCCAAGAGACCACGCCAGGGTCCAGTCACTCCTGGGGACTCCTCACTAGATGGTGAAACCCGGAGCTGGAAGTGGGGGCTGACACCGGTGGGCAGGCTTTATCACAGAGCCCTCTGTTTGCTGAGTGAAGCCAAGTAGGTCTAAAGCAGTGGTTCTGAACCCTGGCTAGCAGGGAGCATTTAAAGAAATCCAACGACAGGATTCTGCCCCAGACCAATTAAATCAGCCGCTCTGCAGTTTGGACACTGGTATATCTGAAAGGCTTTTTGGAAAATTCTAATGTACAGCCAGGATTCAGGCTGCTGGTTTAGAGGCAAGAATAGCATCTGTGAGCTCATGCTAGGGAAGCAGAGTCTGGAAACAACAATATTTTTAGGAGATAAAATTGACAATTTTGATTGATGAGATGTAAGTGCTGAGAAGGGGGAAGAGGGTGGGTGGGAGGAGGCACTCCAAATATATTAATAATTATATATATGTATAATCTCCCATAATATTGCCAGAGTGTCTAACAAGCCCATCAGCGATTATACATGTTTTCCATGCCCGTGGTGGTTATCTAGGAGAGGACAAAAATATTACAATAATTCAAGAGAGCATACTGCATTCTACAGACATGATCCTCAATGCTCGGGGGTCTACATTCATTCCAGTTACCCTGCATGATCCAGAGGGATTTGCGCTGAACTCATCCTGGCCTCCTGAAAGAGAAATTTCTAGGGAATTTTAGGGAAGGAATGAAATTGCTGTCTTGTTAGTGCATTATTTACTTTGATGCAGAATTCTAGCAGCCACAGCCCAGCCTGGGCCCCATTGTTCACATGGTTGGGTGGGAAGTGTAATGGGAATACCATTAATTTGATAGTTTTAAAGGAGGTGATTTCCAATCTGAATTATTCTTAAGTTGTGAAATGAGTCTGAGCCGGTTTGTAAAACAGAAGAGTCAAAGCACCATATAACCTTGATTTTTTTAGAGTCCTCATGCCATGCAAAAAAAGATTCTCCTCTGAACCCATTATAAGGGGGTAAAAAAAAAAAAAAGCCCGGATCCTCCCACCCCCTAGGCAAATTAGCAAGACAAATGTTAGCAAAGAGCTCTGCAGACGCACCATTATTTACAAAGGGGAGAGGGAAGAAGATGCTATGAAATAAATCATGCTGACAGTTCAATCAAAAAAAATCAGAATATATTATTCATGCTGCTTCTCAAGAGTTGGAAAGAAACTGGACAGGGAGAGCCAAATATGTACTCATGTGCTTTATTTACCCATAATAACAATTTGAATCCCTACAGAACCTCTGTTTAATGAAATCTGCATGCTAACCTGACGTGACAGGCCTGCTCAACACATATTTTTTAAAATTCCAACCCAGAGTCAGGGCTGTTCTAGGTACTGGGAACACAAAGGTGAGCAAGACAGGTGAGGTCCCAGATCCTATAAAGGGTAAATTCCAGTGCTGACCAGGGTGAACCGGCAGGCAACAAACAAGCAAACAAGTGGACGATGGTCAACTCAGTAGAGACCAGCCAGGGGCTACTTTGTACTGGGGAATGGATGAGACCTCTCTGCCATGGTGCCATTTAAGCTGAGTGGCCAATCTGGGAGAATCTAGAGAAAGAGTGCTCCAGGGTGGGGTCCCCCCAGTGCAAAGACCTGGAAGTAAGACTAGGGTGGGCGTGTCCAGTGAACAGGAAGAAAGTCCACGGGCCCAGCTGCAGTGAGCAAGATGGCGCAGGTAAGAGGTGAGGTCTGAGAGGGAGAAAGGAAATCTCCACCCCGACAGGACTTTGAAGGCTGCAGGAAGGAGATTGGATTTTATTCTGAGTTGCAAGGCAGGCCGCTGGAGGGTTTTAAACAGAGGGGCAACATGATCTGATTTAAACACTTTGAAGACCCCTATGGTTAGGTCAATAATTCAGTGTTGTGCTTGATTTCATGAGGGAGGAGATGGGGAGCTGCAGTAGCTGGGGGAGGGGCAGGAACACAAGCAGACTTAGGGGTCAGAGAGAGGGGATCCACCCAGAGGAAATCCCTGAGAAAGACCAACTGAAGCCATTGATGGTAAGAGGACAGAGTGAGCCATGGGAATCGCTTTTTAAGTGTTGATAAATGACCAACATTAACATGTCTGAGAAAAATGATATAGTGTAGGGGTGAGGGGTTGCCCCAGAAGAACAGGATCTGGAAGAGCAAACATGGACAAGCATGTCTCGGGAGGGGTGGGCACTAAATCCCAGAACCGTGAGAAACCTGGTCACTGGGGATGAGATTGGACAAGAATGCTATAGGCCTCGGGGCGCCTGGGTGGCTCCATCAGTTGAGCTGTCAACTTGTGGTTTCAGTTTAGGTCATGATCTTGGGGTCCCAGGATGGAGCCCTGAGACCAGCTCTGTGCTCAGCGTGGAGTCTGCTTCAGGATTCTCTCTATCCCTCTGTCCCTCCCACTGCTTGCTCACACGCACTCTCTCAAATAAATAAATCTTTTAAAAAAAGAAAACAATGCTATAGGCCTCACATCTCAACTGGAGGTGGCGCTGCCCCTACAGGGCAAGAGGCAGAATTTCTGTTGTCTAGGAGAGAGGATGCTACTGACTTCTGGTGGGTAGAAACCAGGGATGCTGCTAACCATGGTACAGTGCATGAGAATTATCCTGCCCCCAGTGACTAGGGAGCCAAGGCTGAGGAACCCTGACTGTGCTACAGCACTAGAGTCAGATAGTCCTGGATTTCAATCTGCACTGTGTGATCTTGGGCAATGTCCTTAATCTCAGTGTGCCTCAGTGTCTCCATCTGTAAAATGGAGATGACACTAGTCCCTGCTTCCCATGGGGATGTATATATAGAACTGAGGCCACTGGGGTAATAACCACACCTGGGGGCACTGGGAGGAGAAGACGGAGGTTATATCATATTCTTTGGAATGAGGTCTCAAAATACCTGGGTGAGCATGGCAGGTGGGGTAATGCTCTGAATGCGGCATCAGAAGATTGCGGTGTGGATCTGGGTTCCCTCACACACAACGGGTGACTTTGAAATGTGGCCCAGTCTTCCTCTGCCCTCCTTGTCCTAATTCACATATGGATATAGAAGCATAGGACCGTGTCTCCATGACCACCCCGGTGGGAACAGTCCTTCTCAGGTTCCATCCTCTAAGGTGGGACAGGGGAAGACCACGGACAATTAACTGACATGCCCAGTCTAAGCTGGGGTACCCTTCCTGCACATGGCAGTGGGGGGCTTACCCGTCCCAGAGAGCTTTCCTAAGGAGCACCTGGAGCCATCTTTACTTAACTCAACACTGAAGAGATAGTCAAAAAGCATTAGCTAAGAATGTCTCAACTAATGTGGGATTTCTCAACCTCAGCCCTGTTGACATTTGGGACGATTCTCTGGGTGGGGGTGGGGGGCTGTCCTGTGTATTCTAGAATATTCGGCAGCATCCCTGGACCTCTAACCACTAGATTTAAGTAACACCTAATGGAGAACCACTGAACTAGCATGGTGTGGTAAAATAATCTGTGTAGAAAGATAAATGTTGGACTCAAATCTCATCTCTACCCCTTACTAGCCACAGAGCCTTACACAAGCCACCTCCCCTCTTCAGGATTCTGTTTTCTCATCTGTAATATAGGTCTAGTACTTGGGAATGAAATAATATATAAAGTTCTTAGCACAGGGTCTAGCACATGATTGGTTCTCGAAAAGAGAACTTTTATTCTTATTTCTTTTACATGATGGAAAGTTCGAGTCAAGACAGAACTTAGTGGCTGGGTCCCCAGAACAAAATCCATCCATAATAAGAGGAGCCACAAACAGATAGTATGTACGACCCAATGCCTCTTTAACCCTGTGCTATGAACATTTGCTCTCTCCTCAATGGAGTGGATATGATTAAGATCACCACTGTCACCACTAGGGAAAGAAGACACTGTTGGAGTCTTCGTCATATCTGCAAGCTGTCTTGACCCCATTCTGACTCAAAGAACCCTGACCCTTCAAGTCTTCCCCTTTATAGGGAGGGAGACTGTGAACCCCAACTCTTTACAAGATCTACCAACACAGGGGAAGAACAGGCATTGCAGCAGGCCAAGGCAGGGCATGGCGGGTCTCCCCGACAGCTTGTTTTTAAATCCTTCCAAACGAAAGCCAGTGTGCCTCCAAGGAACTGTCCGTGTGCTGGCAGATCCAAAAACGGAAGCAAAGCCTTCATGGCCGGCTGGAGGCAGATGTCCTGATGAAGAAGTGCTACTAATTTAAGCCCATTTTGTGAGGTGGCCACAGACTCCATGGGAAATCACCACCATTCTCTGGAGGGGACGGTTAAGCACCTTACCCCGGTCATGGGGATGGAGAAAACAAAAGCCTCTCAGAAAGGGAGCCTCCTGAGCAGCATGTTCAGCAGGACACTGTGCCCTAAGCATTTTCTTCCCATGCTATGTTCTGCTGAACAGAACAGACTATTAGGATTTAAGATGCCTTTCAATGCTATTTTGGTGACAGGGAGCTATTGATGTCCCCAGTCCTGCCCCACCTTTTATTCTTCCTCTTGGTGGAGTTCCTGCAGGACATATAAAGCAAAGAAACTTAGCCAAAAGGAAGCAAAGACTGCTTTGTTATTAGCTGGACGGATACCCAACCCTTCAGTGCTGAACCTTCTAGAAAGGCTAGTCTGTGTAACATGGACTTGACATGCAAATAAGAATCTTGGCTGGATGGAATGAGGAGGATCTCTAGATATTAGGCATATGGCCGATGCAACTCACCAGATAGACCATCCAGTGTCCATCTATGGGGGCAGAGCAACAAGTAGGAGTGAAAGGATCTGGCTGGGCTGGCCCTGAGCTCAACTCAGTCACCCAGATGTATGGAAGGAACAGGAGAGAGGGAGCTTAGGGCAGTACACATCTTTAAAACATAGGACCTCCAATAAATGTGGCCCATATTAGCCTCTCCTACTCCAATAGAGGTAGGAGCTAGGATGGGAATGTACTGAAGAAGCTTCCAAACATGGGGAGACCAAAGCTGCTGAGAGACCTCTTCCCACTAACAAGGAGCTCTATTTAGAAGTGATCCTTTCTAGGGGCGCCTGGGTGGCTCAGTCGGTTAAGTGTCCAACTCTTGATTTTGGCTCAGGTCATGATCTCAGGGTCCTGGGATCAAGCCCGAGTCAGGCTCCGTGCTCAGTGGGGAGTCTGCTTGAGGATTCAGTCCCTCTGCTCCCTACCCCCTGCTCTCCAAAATAAATAAATAAATCTTAAAAAAAAAAAAAAAAAAAAAAAAGAAGTGATCCTTTCTAGGAAATACAAACTCAAATTGGTCCTCCCACCTCCAGTGCCAAATATTAGGAACGGGCACAGACGAAATGAGTTTCTGAAGATGCAATGCTGCCGACCTTGGAAAACAGTCCTTTGTTCATTCGGTTCTTCCTTTATCCAGCCTCACACAAAACAGCTTCCTGGGCCGCATGTGTGAGTCAGCGCTTCTCCTAGGAGCCGGCCCGTGTACGAACCAAGGTCAGGTGTGGGTGAGGGAGAAACCATCCCAGCTCCCCCAGCTCTGCTCTCTGATTCACCTCCAGCCTTTTCTGCACTTGCTTCCCCAAGCTTTGCTCCCATTCCGGCCCCCTTCTCCGTGCAACTCAGGCATTCATTCATTCAGCAAATATTCAGTGCATGCCTGCATCTTGGGTGGATGCCCCCGGAGGCAAAGGCTGAGACAGGGATGTGGGGGCACGTGAGTCAGGGAGGGATAACCCTTCAAGAAAAGCTTCTAAGGGAGGAAGTGAGCAGAAGAGAGCAGGAGAAAGACCAGAGCAAGAATGTGGTCACAGGCCGAGCTTCGGCTTGACCTGGTCCCCGAGGGGATGGCTCTCAGCAGTGACTGTCACGTTCTCACTGCAAAGGGCTAGACAGTAAAGATTTGAGGCTTTGCAGACCATATGATCTCTGTCACAACTGCTCAACTCTGCCACTGTAGCAGGAAAGCAGCCAGGGACAACACACAGATGCATGAGTGTGGCCATGAAGTCGAGGAGCTTGCCTGTCTTGCCCATCAGGCACCCCATGCCCGGAACACTGTAGGCAGGAGTCAATGCTGTTACAGCCCCCCCACGCCCCACAGGTCCTCCTTATGGCCCCCCTGGACCCATGCTCCAGCCCCATGAATGCCGGGTGCTACTGGCTTGCAGCCGCCCTCCTTACACAGAAAATTGCCCACACCTAATAGCTCCTTGCATTGGAGAGCACACTCCCTCCCCTCATCTACCCAGCAGCATCCCATAGCCAGTGGCTGATGCATATGGAGACACAAAAGACCGACCCTCTTGCCTCACAGACGGATACTTCAGGGGTACCTTATGTGCTCTCAAGTCAGGATTAGCAAGTTACAGCCCAGGGGCCCGTGTGGACCCACCGTGGATTCAACTCAATTCCCTGTGCCTAGCAGAGCCCGGAAGAGAGCAGACAGCAGGTGTTTATTGAAGAGAATGAAATAAAATTAAACCTTGAAAGATCAGCAGGATTTGGGTAGGATAGGGAGAGGAAAGCATCATTTCAGGCCCTCAAACAAACCAAGGGCTTTATTACGCGCTGTCCCATCTGCCACCAACATTAGCCTGCTTCCCCCACACCACTGTGCCTGGCTAACCCACCTCCACAATGAACACCACTTAGATTCAACAACGGTTAATACTCTACATCCTATATTTTTGTAAATAATAGCAAACATTCTTTGGGCATTTACTATAGGTCAAGCACCTAGCAGGTGCCATATAGCATAGACGATAAGCTCTCTTCTTCCCATTTCACTGATGAGGAAAATGGGGCTTCAAGAAGTGAAATCACTTTCCAAATCCAAGCAGCAGCTAATGCTTGGAACCTAAATTCCTGACCACTGGGGTGTGCTGCCTCATGACCCCCCAACTGTAGAAGCTGCTGGAGAATCACAGAGGTTATGGGGTTCTTTCTAGGGTATCTGAGGCAGATCCTGAAGAGATGGCTCCAGAGAGCAGCTGAAAAGCTGACTGAACTCAGGAAGGAATACACGCCTGAGGTCTGGGAGCCAGCCAATCACCAGAGATGAACTCCAACAGCATCTACCCCAATCCTGTCCTTCCTTGCCATACATCTCCGACATGACCATTATTAGTGACTGGGCTCAGAAGCTTGCCACCTTGTAGGATCTGAATTGATCCAGTAAAGAATTCTCTGAAAAGCACCATTAAGATGATTTATAGTCTAATTTTGGTTGCTATAGATTCTGAGTCAGGCTTATGACTGGAGAGAGGAAAAAAAAAAAATCCTGCACTCACTTGGAATTCAGGCGAAGGTTTCTGTATTGATAGAGAAGCATGGCTGGCTGGGAAAAAGTCATATTTTTTAAGTTTACAGCTACCACTCCTGGTTTGGGGTTGCTATGGCAACCAAGGGCCTGCGGGGGGCCGGGGAGGGGGCCTCCGCAATACGGAGCGCTGATTGATAGGTCTCCTGAACACTGCTTAGACACTTCTGTGCTAGGAGCCAGATAACATTAGTTTATTTATTAAAATACATGTTAAAACACCCAGTGGTCTCTCTTGCCCCGGCATTTCATTCTAATCATGTTGTTAAGGAATTGTTAACAGGCTACTGATAGGAATGGAAGGCAGGTCCCATTAGGGAGCTAAACACCATTTTGCAGGGGTGGGGGGATGTGCCCAGGGCTATGGGCAGGCCCCACATGGTGCATAATCATGCTAATTTGGCATGATTGATTGTTTCACTCTCCACCTACCCCCCCAACCCCCCTACCCTGTCCCCATACTGGACCCACCCAGCTTCCAGGGAGTTTGAGGCATGGCTAATCCCCAGCAAAGACTTCTGATCCTGGCTGTGAGGGGGGCCAGGCTTGTGTCCAGCTAAGGTCTCTGAAGTTCTGTCTTCTCTGTCACTAGGCTGACAGCCTGGCCTAGGTGAGTGGCAGTTTGCACCTTGAGCAGAGCGAGTGTCATTGGGCACAGGGGACTGGTGTATATCGCCTGTCAAAGGTAACACGGCTCAGGAGATGGCCTACAGCTGCGGTCAGGACAGGCTGGGGGTGAATCGCTGTCTTGCTACTTGCTAGATTCCTTACACTAAGCCCAAATACCAGCCAACGCTGCTCTACGCCATGAGTTCGAATCTCCAGAGCAACACAGATACAGTCTTTCCTTTTTATGTGCCAGCTTGTGCCATCTATATTTGAGGAGAATCACTATCATGCCCATCTTAGATTCCCCCTTTGCTCATTTATTCATTCTCTCATTCATCTACCCATTCAGTTACCCAATCATTCCACAAATGTCTGTTGAGATTCTACTGTGTGCCAGACCCTGGGCCACCAGGCTCAATGGGACAGACATAGTCCTGCTTCCATGTGATTTATATTTTTCTTGGGAGAAAGGCACTAGAAACTATTTTTTAGGAGTTTTTTCGCGGTGGATCTTAAGAATGATAAAGGAGAAATAGAGGATTTTATTTTTATTTTTATTTTTTTACAACTTTTTTTTTTTAATGTTTTATTTATTTATTCATGAGAGAGAGGCAGAGGCAGAGGGAGAAGCAGGCTCCCTTCCTAGCAGGGAGCCCGATGCGGGACTCGATCCCAGGACCCTGGGATCATGACCTGAGCCGAAGGCAGACGCTTAACCATCTGAGCCACCCAGGCGCCCCAGAAATAGAGGATTTTAAAGGACAAATCTAATATTCTATAGGAGCACGTAACTGGGACAAATAGGAACCTACTTGGCAAAGAAGATGCTGAAAGGCAAGAGAGGCATGACATATCTGAGGGGGAAAAGCATTCCAGGGAAAGCAAGAAGCATGTGCAAAGGTCCTGTGGTAAGAAAGAATTCAACATGTTTGAGGAACTAAAAGAATAGTGGAAGTGAAAGAGAGTGAGAGATTCCATTGGAACATAGTGAAATCAGAAAAATATCCCATTCCTTGCCTCTCCTCTAGCTTCTTGAAAAGCACATAGAAAGGAAATAGGGTGCTGGATGGAGCATAAATGTTGGAAAAAAGTTGGACTAATAATTTCTTCTGGACCGTGATCCCTGAATATGTCTGTGACTCTTGTGTTTGTGCCACTGTCACCTTATTTAAGCTGACAACTGTGTTTCCCAGAATCACTTTCCCTGTAGAGTTCTGGTTTAAACTGTCCAAAAAGGGAACTTGTGGGGGATTTTGAAAGCAGAGATTGAACTGCAGTCGTGAAGAAAGTCACTGAGTCCGATATGGTGAGGGACACAGGTGTTCTCAGAAGACCTCAGTGTGCCCTCCCTCTCCTCTGCGCTGCAGCAAGCTTGCCTTCCTGACCACCGGCCCTGCTGATCAATGGCACTCCCAGGCCACTACCAGGCGCCTGGCTGCTGACTCCCAGAGATACAGCCATTCAGAGCCAACTGGCCCCGCAGAGCTCCTTTCGAGCACTCCTTTCTGGTCCTGCTTCTCCAGCTGGACATGTATTTGCCACGTAGGCTGGTGCTGCAGACAAACTGGTTATTGGCTTTTTCTGATGCCCTCGCTCCCCTTTCCAGGCCTTCATTTCCCCAGGTCCTCACCCAGGTGCTTGAGGTCCAATTCCTGTAAGAAAAGCTGGCTCCTGGAATACTCGTCATGACTTTGTCTCCCAGGGAAGCTCAACTGACATCAATCCACGAGAAGGGGAGGGAAGAGAAAGGAAGGGCAGGCCAGGGGAGGGGAGGGCAGAGAAGACAAGACAAGACACCCCCACCCTACAACCTCTCAAGCCGTCTTGTCCTCCTGCAGGAAGGGATCCCCAATGAGGGCCTCCCATTGAGGGTGCCTTTTGTGTCCTTCCTCCCTGATTTGAACAACTCACAGGTGTTGGCCTGTTGACACTCATTTCATAATTGAGGAAAAACAGGACGCCTTTCTGCCATCGGGAAATATGGCGCTGATTTAAACGGGCCTTCAGATCCAGGGAGACGTGAGAATGGAACTCTCGTTGCTCCCTTTCTCACTTCCGCGTGTCCCACCCTGTTGGAACAGCCCTTGCCATGGCTCCGCTCCATCACAGACTGGGCTCAAATACCTGTTCTGATGCCTCCTGCATGTGGCCCTCAAGTGACCTCACCTCTCCTGTCCTCCTCTGAAAATGGAAGCAATCACCATGGCCCCGAGAAGCATCCAGTGGGATGGTGGGTAGAAAGTTCCCAGCACAGTGCTTGACATTTAGTAAGTGCCACTGTTCTCACCGTGCTTGTTACAACAGGTCCAAATTCCTCTACCTGGCTTTGCATCTTTGCATCTTTGAATGAAATAGAATGTGCAAAAGGGACGCATATTTTGCCCAACATCTTTTCACAGCACTACGTCCTCTGAGAGTTCTACTCCCCTTCCCTGGTGTTCTTTCTCTTGTTCCTTAGACAGCCAGTGATGTAGTGGCTCTCTTGTTTGGCTCTCCCAAAAGCCATTCCCAAACCTCGTATCCTCTCCCACTGCAGACAGAATGAAGATAAACCAGAGAGCTGCTTTGCCATGCTCCCTGAAGCTCAGAGTGGACCCATGACCCAGGTCTGGTTAGTGAAATGCAATGGTGGAAATTCCTAAAGCATAGTGTCTGGGAAGGCTTTACTTTCCTGATGAAAGGGACAAGTCTTATTGGTGCTTCCCCTCCTCCTCCCTGCCTTGAAGGTGGATGTGATGACTGGTGCTGTGGCAGCCATCTTTCACACATGGGGATGAGAAGCTTACAACCGAGAAGAGTAGAACAGATGGACAGAAAGGACCCGAGTCCTTGAAAACATGACTGAGTTGCTGAACAAACCTGGAGACACATATGTGTCCTTATATTTATTCAATTTGTCATTGGATAGAGGTTTGTGATTGCCACTTTTCATCATTTCCATTACTCTCATATGAAAGCGTTCTTAACTGATGCCAGGCTACTATGTCTCTTTTACATATAGGGGTGGGGAGCCTGGGCAAATGCCAAAAGATTTCACAGCTTAAAGTAGCAGAATCAGAGTTCGGTCCCAGAATTCTCTCCAGTTCCAAGCTCTTAACTAATACTGCTCTGCTGTGCTCAATGAATACAAGTTTCCCTACTCTGCCTTCTCTCCTCCATATATTTAAATTCCATTTTGATATCAAGTCTGATTCCTAGACCCTCCATAAGTCTTTCCATCATTAATCTAGTCCACAGAGAACTCGTGCTGCACTGATTCCCATTTTCCCATTTCTACACTGAAATGTGGCACTTCCTGGTTTTCTAATTCTTCAGGGGCATTGCACTTCTGACCCTCCCCTGCCTCCACCCCATTGGATCACGTGCTTCTTAAGGTCAGAGAAGCCACTTACTACAGAGTGAATATCAGGGGATTTTGAGATTGGCTCAAATTCTGGTTTTACCTCTTGCCTGTTGTGTGGCTTTAAGAAAAAGTCCATCTCTCTGGGTCGCATTCTGATTTATGAAATGAAGGTCATAATATTGCCTTAAGGTATTAATGAGGAAACTATTTGTAAAGCAATTAGCAGAGTGCCTAACTCATAACCCGTACTCAAAATGATGGCTACCACTGTTATCACTGTGTGTTTTATTTCTTGTATGCTACCTTAGTGTGTTGCAAAGGGACAACAAATAGTATGAATTCAATAAGCAACTGTTAATAGAACGGTCCATTGACTATTTCATTACAAACTTACTGAGATGTCACTTTATTCCAGACAGTGTGCTAAGTATTTGACTTTAAAGATTTTTTTTTAAAGTCAAATACAATACCCGTCTCAGACACATGAACAGATAACTATAATACAATGTGACAAATTCGATAATAAAGAAACTCATGGGGTTTTATAGAGGGAGAGTGCTTATCAAATCTAGGAAGGCTTCCAGGAGGAGGTCCCAACTTGTCTCCGAAAGTGCAGAAGAAATTAAAACTACAGGTTCTGTGAATGTCTTCCCGCCCTCAGAACTTTGTTATCCTTGCCTGAATTAAGTATAGAAACAGCAGATGCAGGAGTGGTGTTTGCATATCTATGAGTAAGGACTCAGATTCATGTTTATGATAATTGCTCGTGCATCTTAGGACTCCTGTCTAGAGGCTGGATTAGTTAGAAACAAGCTCCTTTTCAAGCTCACTTTCATTTCAGCTTTTCCTCCTCTGCAGTAAACACACAAGCCATTCTGTAAGCTCTCTCCCTTCCCTTTCAAGCACCGTGCATATTCTTAGAAGCAGCCTGCCAAGAAACAAAGGTTAATTCTGCACGGAATGAATTGCCAGAGCCATGTTCTTATTTTAAGTTTTGATTTAGGGAAGCGACGTGGGCCTGTCTTTATTTTGCAAAGTTCCCTCACATCTCCAAAGGCAGATCCATCAATGTCCCTCCACACGTGGGCCAAAGTCACAGGCAAGATTTTGATCCTGCTCCTCTTAAAAGGCAGGAGCCTGGCTTTGTCAGTGCTTACGGGCCCTCTGGTAAAGGGCGCTCTGTTGGAAGGCTTCCATCCTGCAAACCTGGCTGCATCCAGGGAGCTGTAGAGTCAACGGGCAACAACAAGGCTGACAGTAATACTTAGATAAGAGCTCCTGAGGTTGATGCATTTATGAAATATGAGAAGGTCACAGGGGTCATCCTCAGTTGCTTACTAGGCTGCTGGAGTACTGCTGTCTTCCAGCTGTGAGCCTCTGATTGCCCCTGCCTCGTCTGTAAGGGAATCGAGCCTGGTCTGAAAAGACTTTTCAAGGGCTTCTTGGGGGCTCTCCTATAAGGAGATTGCTGTATAACATGGAATGTTTCGTAGGTCTTGGGGTGCTTCATTCATTCACTGAATATTAATGAATACCTACCGTGTGCCATGGGCAATCCAAATCCCAAATATGGACAAGCAGGGCTGCCACCTATGTTTGTCAAGTTCTGTGCTGCACACAGAAGGAAACTGAGGGGTCAAATCCACTCCCCAAGCGATGAACTCATGCAGCTGTGTCTGCCAAGAAGGTGGGACGTTTTCTAACTCATCCGCTTAGAGAGAGCAATTTCCTCTAATTTGCATAAAAGTGCAGTCTACTTGGTGTACAGGGCAATCACAGTGCTTGCTTTTATTCTAGAAGAGGATGAGGAGGAGGCCAGAAGATGTGCATTGTGAGCAACTTGAGAACTGAGCTCATGCATTTTTTCATACTTGGGTCCTCCAGATAGGAGCTGCCTATCATGACCTCTTAAAAGACCCTGAAAAGAATTTGTGTTCATAAATGCATTATGGAATAATGTAAAATTTATTGAAAATTCCATGGAGTAAACTATCAACCTGATAATATGTGAGATGACTTGAGATTATGCCAAGGGCTAAAAAGGAAATGAACAGTGTGGCATTAATGCAGTGATGGGGGAAGGGTATTACCTTAAATAAGTGGTCAATAAGGTTTTCCTCAATGACGAGCATCTGAGCTTAGACTGAGGGTACAGAAGACCCAGCCATTAAAAAACTGGGGATCCAAGGTATTCAAAGAGTCCAACAGCCTAACTAGAGGAAGTTGTATGTGGATTTCCCAGGACACTTATTCGAGGGAAGGAGAGTTTCCCAGGGATAGCAACTGCATTTCCTTCTGGGTCCTGACATTGTTCTTATGCTCAGAATCGATCGATTCCTTGCTATTCTTGGTGGGCAGAAAGTCTTTGCAAAACTTGACCTTTCCCAAGTGTTATCAATAGAGCTAATAGAGATGCTGTCAGAAATGTCCACTAATCATCACACATCAGGGGGCTTTCTGAGTTCAGTGCTCTTGGTTCACAATTTCTGCTGCCCTTGGAATGTGTCAATGTTTGTTGAAGAGTCTTTCTTTACAGAAGTTCAATTATGGTATCATATTGATTCATTTCATGTCTTATATTTTTACATGTTTATGTATCTATTTTCACCAATAGACTATAAGTTCCTAGAAGGAAGGGCTCTGATTTTTCCATTTTGAGCTCTAACACTAAAATAGTATAGAATTCAAAATAGATATTTAGTCAATGCTTTTGTGTTCTGATGATCCTAAGATGATCCCATACACAAGTGGTTTGTTGTTTTGATACTTTAATTAACTTTTAAGATGGATAGATAGACAGATAACTAGAAAATCCAAAGTCACTCTCCTGGACTGATAACATTCACCTATGCATTATAAAGGACTTGAATATGGGGGTCTATGCATTTTTCCATACTCGGGTAATCTAGTATGAGCTGTCTTGTTGTGTCCTCTTAAAGGACCCTGAAAATAATTTATTCCCATAAATGCATTAGTGAATAATGTAAAATTTTCTAAAGATTCCATGGGATAAATAAGATATTTACACTTGCACACCAAGATCAACAATCCAGAATCCCCCTTTGAGCTGTCTTTTAACCAAAGTTCTCTCTCCCTTAATGTCTGAAAACTGTCTCTCTCTCTCCATGATTTCCCAAAAAGCTCCAACTTCATTGACATCTCCTCTTCCTTACTTCTTGGAGCATCTACTGTGGGCCAAACCATTTGTCAAAGCTTTTCTTCTAAACAACTGCTGTACTTTCTTCAAATGGAGTTTTCATAACAGCTTCTAAGAAAATATAATAGTCTCCATACTGTTTGCCCTATAGCCTTCGCAGTGTTTTGAACATAATAGATGCTCAATTAACAGCTAACTGGATCCTCAGGAGCATAGTGCAATCTATGACATGCTGTGCTATGAACAAAACAAAGCTTCCAGTCTTTCTCAGACTACTCGAGATCTATCCCATTTTTCTGTTGGAGGGGAGACACTGCTGAGGCCTGTCGTCACCAAATGGCAAAAAAAAAGACTTTCCTCAGACCTGTTACACAGTTAACAGCTTCTAAGTTTGTGCATGTACATGCGGATGAGGATAAAACACTCCTGATCTACTTCCTTTATGGCTTAGTTGTTTTAGTGCCAAAAAGCCAGCGGCACTGGGTGCCCAGGTAGTGACTGCTCTGCTAATTCCTCCTTCCTTACAGTGGCTTTTTAAAAAACTCTGCCTTGCCAGCAACCTCTCTGACCTTGGCTGGAGCACCTTCTTACTAGACACATCGCCAGAGGCAAGAGAAACAGAAGCAAAAATGAACTATTGAGACCTCATCAAGATAAGAGGCTTCTGCATAGGAAGCAAACAATCAGCAAAACTAAAAGTCAGCCTACGGGATGGGAGAAGATATTTGCCAATGACATATCTGCTAAAGGGTTAGTATCCAAAATCTACAAAGAACTTATCAAACTCAACACCCAAAAAAACAAATGGGCAGTTAAAAATGGGCAGAAGACATGAACAGACATTTTTCCAAAGAGGACATCCAGATGGCTAACAGACACATGAAAAGATGCTCAGCATCACTCATCATCAGGGAAATACTAATTGAAACCACAATGAGATACACCTCACACCTGTCAGAATGGCTAAAATTAACAACACAAGAAACAACAGGTGTTGGCCAGGATGCAGAGAAAGGGGAGCCCTCTTACACTGTTGGTGCGAATGCAAGCTGGTACAGCCACTCTGGGGAACAGTATGGAGGTTCCTCAAAAAGTTAAAAAGAGAATTACCCTATGATCCAGCAATTGCCCTACTAGGTATTAACCCAAAGGATACAAAAATGCAGATTCAAAGGGGTACATGCACAATAGCCAGACTATGGAAAGAGCCCAAATGTCCATCAGCTGATGAATGGATAAAGATGTGGTATATATACACAATGGAATATTACTCAGCCATCAAAAAGAACGAAATCTTGCCATTCACAACAGCATGAATGGAGCTAGAGACTTGGTGTGCAAGTGTGCAAAATGTGCTAGGTGAAATAAGTCAGTCTGAGAAAGACAAATGCCATATGATTTCACTCATAAAAAAACAGATGAAAATATGAGAGGGGGAGAAAAAAAAAGGGGGGAAAGAAACCATAAGAGATTCTTAGAGAACAAACTGAGGGTTGAGGGAGGGAGACTGGTGAGGGATGGGCTAAGTGGGTGATGGGTATTAAGGAGGGCACTTGTTATAATGAGCACTGGGTATTGGTTTTTTTTTTAAGATTTATTTATTTGAGAGAGAGAGAGAGAGAGTAGGGGGGAGGGAGAGAGAATCTCAAGCAGAATTGGTGCCTAGTGCGGAGCCCCACGCGGGTCTCAATCTCACAATCCTGAGATCACAACCTGAGCTGAAACCAAGAGTTGGACACTTAACCGACTGCACCACCAAAGGACTGTGAGCACTGGGTGTTCTTTGTAAGTGATGAATCACTGAATTCTACTCCTGAAACCAATATTACACTGTATGTTAACTAGCTAGAATTAAATAAAAATTTGAAGAAAAAAAAATAAAGAAATGCATGTTCAAAAAAATAATAAATAAAATTAAAAAAATAAAAATCTACCTTGCTAAAAGTCCATAGTACCTACTTGGTGACCCTGTCCCTGGACTCAGCTAACTAGACCAAAGCAGGCACATGACCCTAATTGAGCCCATCACCCTCTCTCCCCCTGAGTATCTGGCACTGGGGCATGGAGAAGTAATTAATGGCTGAACTAGAAGACCTGTAGATATGCAGACCTATGATGAGCAGATGAGCCAGGGGAGAAGCTGGACTAAAGAGGAAAGAGATGATGTGGTCAGAGAGACCAAGTGGGAATTCCTGGTGATTCTACAGTTTCCATGATGCCTCTGGCATTTGTTTTGATAAGATTCTCTCCGCACCTTTATAACAGCTTCACTTTCCCTTTGTCCTCTTTCATGTGTGTCTCTGGCCCATAAACCAAATTATCCCCGACCAACCACCTCCTTCCACCTGACAGAGACAACCATCCCTTCCCTCTGGGCTCCCCGTGCACCTTGCACACAGGCTCCTCTTAACACATTGCATGCGATTTGTCATTTACACATTTCCTCCTTACCAGGCTGCAAGCTACTGAAGTCAAGGTCTATGAGTTCATCCCTTATCCCTACTACCTTACTCTACCCTAGGGACATAATAAATGCCCAATAAATGTTTGTTGAATCGAATTAAGAACAATGTCATCTGCAGAATAAAATCATGTACATCTCGATTTGTTCCTAAGCCCTTACTGTTTCCACAGGAGACCAGGATTCCACAATCAGCTTAGACATGCCTTTACAACTTGTACCAACCGCAAGCCATGTGGGGGACTCTTCTCTAAAAATAAGCCCATTCCAGGGGCAACTGAGTGGCTCAGTCGGTTAAGTGTCTGCCTTTGGCTCAGGTCATGATCCCAGGATTCTGGGATCAAGCCCTGCATCGGGCTCCCTGCACAGCAAAGAGCCTAGCCTTCTTCTCCTTCTCCCTCTGCTGCTCCCCCCTGCTAGTTCTCCCTCTCTCTCTATCTCTGTCAAATAAATAAATAAAATATTTTTTAAAAAACTAAAATGAAATTTCAAAACTCAGGAAACAAAATGGATATGGTTAGTAAATAACAAAATCCATGTTTTAAAACAATAATATGAAATGTGTATACACAAGTATGGCTTAAAAAGCCGTGAACACAACTGAAACTGGGCTAGCTCTGTAAATCATTAAAAACACTGTCAAGGATGGTTATCTATGTTCACCTACCCTCCATTTTGCCTGGATATTTCAAAGTGAGCTAGCAAAAAAGTACCAAAGCAGGTTTTACCCAGTAGTTTTTCTTTGAGAGAATCCATGAAACCTTAACTTTTGTACATTGTAAGATCAGAAATTAAAATGTTACGATGTATATTCTTTTTACATAAAAGCATAAGAGTTTGATTCTATCTTAAATTGAGTAATCCAGAATTCGATACCTTACTTACTATACCATTTGATCTATGTGTACCTTTTCTTAGAATGGCGGTTTTCAAACTCATATGCACATTAAAATACCCAATGGAGATTTAAAATTGTTTGCCCACCCAAATCAATTAAATTAGAATCCCTGGGTATGAGACCCAGGCCTTGGCATTTTTAAAAGCTCCTAAGATGATTCTAATACACAGCCCAGACAGAGAGCCACTGTCCTCAAAAACATTTGGGAATGCAAATCATCTGTTCCCATTAAACAGCAGATCTCTTACCTCCCTCTCAGATCTCCAACAACCTGATCCAGACAAGCAAGACCTAGGCAGGATAATGAGAACCAGATTTGGGGAAAGGGCTGTAAAGTACAGATGGGTAAGTGTCTCCTTAAAAGCTATTTGGGTCATGTCTATACAAGTCAGATACCTCAGGAAGCACATTCTCCACTGCAAATTCACAAAACACACTTTCTGTCGGCCAACGTAAATGGGGTTGGGGGTCAGAATAAAAACTGCAGGCAGAGTGGCTGTCAGTTTTGGATATCCTGGGGGGGTGGGGGAGGGAGTGGCTCATTGGTCACCATTAGGAATTGGTCATCACCCGTTCTGGTTGCCTTAGACTCTTCGCCCTCCTTATGACAAAGTACAAGCTAGAACAACATGAAATAATGCCAACAACCCTTCCAACAGAATTAATAAGACTTTTTAGAGGTATGCATAGGACTTCATGTGCTCCCAATACAAAACATTTAACCATTATTCAGTTGGTCCACAGTTACCACTGTAGAGATAAAGATAAATGTGTACAATCTAATTGGAGTAAAGGATACATATCCCTGGAAAGAAATTTTCAGGTGGGGAGGTACTTTAGAAGTCAAACTTTCCAACTGCTATATTTTAGGTTGTGGGATTCTGAGGCCCCGAGAGGACTAATTACTAAGGCTCCAAATTCTAAGACCACCATGCCACCTTCTCATCAAATTCTTTTTTTTTTTTTAGGATTTTATTTATTTATTTGAGAGAGAGAGAGAGAAAGAGAGAGGACGAGAGTGGGGTGAAGAGCAGAGGGAGAAGCAGACTCCCCACTGAGCAGGGAGCCTGATGTGGGGCTCAATTCTGAGACTCCGGGATCATGACCTGAGCTGAAGGCAGTCGCTTCACTGATTGAGCCACCCAGGCGCCCTTCAAAGTATTTTTTCTTGAGCCCATCAAGGCTTGACCCCTATGGTGGATTAATAATATTTCAGAAAGAACACGGAGGCAGGAGGATAAGGGGTTTCCATAGTTACACTGGGCACAGCTAAAATCTGAACACTAGTCTCTCCCACCAAGTCTAGTATGAACAAACAGGTATTGGCCCCAGATAAACTACACATATTCTAGTCTGAAATGCCAGCTCAGAAAAGTTATTAATTGAATCATCTTGAAAAAAAAGTTCACCTCCTGGAGCCTCAGTTTTGTTCGTCATAAGTAAAATACATATAACAAAAAAAAATCTATCCTGCAGGACAGTTAGGAAGATAAAGCGAGATCACCAGGGGTCAGCGGGCTTTTTCTATAAAGGGCCAGGTAGTGAATATTTGAGTCTTTGTGGGCCACGTGAGGTCTCTGTTGCAAGTTTTCTCACTCTTTTTTTTTATAACCCTTTAAAAAATGTAAAATAAAATAAAATAAAACATTCTTAGCTCATGGACCATATAGAAGCAGGCCACCCCCTATAATCACCGTGGCCGATCAAAACCATACGGTCCAAGAATGTAGAAACCAGGCATGTCTTAGTACTGTATATTCAGCAACCTAGGGTAGCACTAGATGTGAGTATTTGCTCTACAAATGTCTGTTAATGAATAAAATATGTAAAGGGCTTGGTCCAAGGTCTAACATGTAAAATTTACTGTGTTTATTTCATGTTGTTACATGAATATAACAATATGAGACAATATGAGAGATAGAAATACACCATCCGTACAGGAAGACTGAAAGAGGTGAATTAGCTAATAAAAGGATTCCGAGAAAAAATAGGCAACTGTGATCTGGAATAGCTAGGCAAAGTACCACCGAGGAGGTGGCATTTGGCTGAGCTTGGAAGAATGGGGAAATTTTGGAGAAACAGAGAAATTCAGAAGGTAACTATAAATGTGTTCCAAGGGAAATCAGAAGGAAGTTGTGCGCCTGCCACTGTGCCATGTTTTATCTATGTTATCAGAACAAGATTATGGTTTGACGAAGACCACCTCATTCTATGATTCCTTAGGATGTGAAATTCAATGGTTATTAGGATAACCAATGGATATGGGCAAATTCCCATAAGGAGAATGGACCCCTTATTGTTTTGAGTTTCAATGATAGTAGACTACCTTTGATGAACAAAGATGGCCCTGAATGACCAGTGAACATGAAAACGTATGAAAGTCCCTTCTGATTTACTATGAAATAAAAGGGAAACATGATCCGTTATTTTGGTTCAATGCCACAATCTCAATAGTCACAGGAGCTGATTCTGCACACAGATTGTGGCTAAGCCTGGAAACTTCAGGTGACCCAGCCCACTGAGCGCTATAGTTGCATCTTGGATTACTGACTGTGCACGTGCATGTCAACTGTAGACCTATAATTGTGAAGCCAGTCCTCAGACAGCATGGGACAACTGTGGTTGAGTGTCACATGAGGGAGAAGCACTCTTCTTCTCCCCCCTCCCACTACATACACCCTCTAACACACGCTCAGACGAGTTACTACCAGGCCAGCATTGGGGTTCAGAATTACACTGATCAGATCACTAATGGAAATGTTACCCAATTTATACCTCCCAGCTCGTGAATGGTTATGTACTGGCAATGGAAACGTTATCACATTTGAATTCTCCCATCCTCTTTAACAAATGAGGAAGTAGTTTCAAAGGTGAAAAAACTGGCTCTTGTTCATTCAGCTCAACAGTGGAGTTAGGTCTCTCTGTCTTTTCACTAAACCACATGGTTCACCTTAATGGATGAATTATAAATTACTAGCATCAGCTCCCTTGCCAAGAACAGATTTTGAATGGCAGAAGGCTTTGAGTCTCTGAGCAAGGATCTGACACTCAGACAGGGGAGGCAGAGAGAGCGAAGATAAACTTCAGAGTTGTTTTCCTTGGGTACAGAAACCCCAGACTTCATCAATCAAGTACACAGGATCTAAGGGCCTTACTTGAGCGCAGCTGGAGTTTGGATGATGATGATGCCCAGAGGGTCGTTAGACCATTGCTGCAGTCAAAACGTACACAGCGATCAGGCCCGGGGTTGCAGCTCAGGCTTCATAAACCTGCTGCCATGAGGAGTCAAGAAGAGATGGACATGGACCAAGGAGACAAAGCACGCCCCACTCCCTCGTTCAGAATAATGGGCCGTGTCTTTTAAAACGTAACCTCTAGATTCATCATGCTAGATGGGCTATGTCAAGTACAGACGCTAGTAGTTGGTCTGTTTCATTCAACTCTTTGAGATTGATCAATAAAAAGATGTATACGGTGCCTGTGTGTCTGGCAAAAAAAGACAAAACGAAACGACCTCAGTGAATATGAACAATGATTAGATTTCTTAGAGCACCTATGAGACCCTGAGTAAACCAGGCAGGTTCAAGTATGTGATGGATTTCTGCTGTCCAATTTAATATTTAATATTTTAATATTTAATCCAAAAGCTGTGTGCCCCATTTTTTTAAGTTACAGAATATTAAAAAGTGAAGCTATTAAAAGCAGTAAGTGTTTTAGTTCAGGAAGAGAGTACAACCTTCCCTAAGTGACAGGTGGCTCTGGGTGTCTTGCTTTGTTTTTGAAAACATGGATTTATTTCTTAAGTATTTATTATTAATGCAACAACGGTCCTACCTGGTATTTATATAGTATCTTGTCTTCTGAGGAATATTTTGGCTGAATAACATCATCTGTCTTTATGAACTTCATTGTCAGGAAGAATACTGGACTAACTTTTGAGAAAACAGAGGACTGGAGAGATTAAACAGGTTTTCCCAAGTCACAGAGTAAATCCACTGGATTTACTCACAGAGAAGCCGCTCAACAGTGTCGGCTGGTTACAACAGTAAAATCCCCACTGCAGATTTTCAGAGCAATGTCCTTTCCACCGTTTGTTTACTGCTTACTCATAAACCTTTACCTAGAGAGGGGTGCATGTGGGACAGAGACACAAACCTTGCTTTCCAAATGACTTATTCAACTCCTTGAGAAAATATTCATCCAGTGCCTACCATGTGTCGGGCACCATTGAAGCCCTAGAGCTGTGCATTCCTTTCCTACGGCTGCTGTCACAAATCACCACAAACTTAGTGGCTTAAAATAACACACGTTTACTATCTTATGGCTCTGGAGGCCAGGAGTCCTAAAATCAAGGTGTCAGAAGGGCTCAGAAGGCTTTAGGAGAGAACCCACTGCCTTGCCTCTTCCAGCTCCTAGAGCATTCCTCGCTCGTGGGATCTTCCCCCATCTTTAAAGTCCACCCCTCCAACCTCTCCATTTTCTGACTCTGACCCTCTTACAAGGACACCGTGATTGCTCTGGGCCCACGTGGATAACCCAGGCAAATCTCCCCATATCGAGGTCCACCAAATCCCCTTTGCTCTGCGAGGTAACATGCCAACAGGCTCCAACAACTGGGACAGGGTCTTCCTTGGGAAGGTGGGTTGTTATTCAGTCCACCACAGTGTGTAAGGACACTTGACTTGGTCCAGCCCCTCACAGCCATCATCATGGGGTGGGAAAGAGACAGGCAGGTGAATGATGACAAACCACGACAGTAAGCAACAAGAGACAGTAAGAGGATGAGCTTCTAACCCAGGCTGATGGGTGTGAAGAAGACTGCCAGGGAAGATGATGTCCGAATCTAGCCTTAGAGGATTAACGGGACACAATCAGGCACAAGAGCAAGGTGGTATGTTGGAAGTCAGGCAGGCCAGAGAGCAAGGATGCTCCAGGCGAAAGAAACAGCACAAGCATAGTGGAGGACGGGGGTCTAGTTCACTGACTTGGTCTGCTTTGCTTCAGAGTCATCCTGAGTGGTAGAAAAAGAACGAGACTGGCCAGCATAACCATGAAGTGCAGGGGGCCTGGAGTCAGGTAATCTGGACTTTCTCCAGGCCCCAACCCTTCTTAAAAGTTCGACTTCTCTGATCTTCAGTTTTCTCCTCTGTCAAATGCAAGTAACAGTGGTACCTACAGAGTTGCCCGAAGCATAAAATGAAGTCATGAGCATAAAGTTCCCAGCACAGTGCCTCATAGTAGGTGTTTAATAAACATTGGGGTCTTTTGCTGTGGTTGCTTCACTCTGGGCTCTTCTGCTCTGGAATGCTACAACGGGGTTCGTGTCAGGAAGCCCCTCTAGGGAAAGCAGGTGATGCTGGCCCGGGAGACTCTCGTCCCTGGGGAGTTATCACATCTTACTTCATGAAGCTTAAGAGGACTTCTCCAGGATGTTACGTGGGGCACAAAATACGGTTCAGAGGAAGCAAGACCACGGCCACATACCCAGACCTCCAGATCCCGCAAAATTTCCATTGTTGGAGGGGCGCCTGGGTGGCTCAGTCAATTAAGCATCTGCCTTCAGCTCTGGCCACGATCCCAGGGTCCTGGGATCGAGCTCTGCATCAGGCTCCCTGCTCAGCGGGGAGCCTGCTTCTCTCTCTCTCTCTCTCCCTCTGTCCCTCCCCACTTCTCATTCTCTCTCTCTCAAATAAATAAATAAAATCTTTTAAAATTTTTTCATTGTTGGAGTTCCACTTTTCTCTCTTCTTGAAATAGCCACATGTGGTTATTCTGAGGATAAATAAATAGCTGTGATTTCTGTTCACCAGAGGAGCCCTAACTTCCTGACTTTTCCCCACAATGTCGACAGTGTCATGTAGATGAAAAGAAGCTGCAGACGCCGGGCCAGGTCAGCTGCTAATAATCACATCTCTTCAGTCAAGTGACAGAACCTGAATTTACCCACTGACAAAATGAAAGGTTTTGAACGTGATGATTTGTAAGACTCCTGAATTTAAAATTCTGTGATTCTATAGTGAGTTTGGAGCATAGACACTAACTACAGAAAGGCAGCCTGGGTTGATGGGCACAGTATGACTTTGGGACATTATGTGCTTGAGTCCGGGCTGAGATTTACTCACAAGGTTACTTAACTTCCCTGAGTCTCAGCTTCTGCAAAACGAGGATAAAAGTGCCCACCTGGAGGGGTTGATAGGGAGAATACATGAAATACCATAGGTGACAGAATCTGGCACAAAATCAGTGTTCGGTAATTGCCGAATGCAAAAGTTGAAAGGTGAGGTGTCTCACCAAAGGTTCGCCTTCAAATACTGGTGGCCAAATCCTGTTCTGATTTTGGCAGATCCAAATCCTATTCAAATCCTGATCTTCTTTTTCTAAATTTAATGTTTACTGTTATCAAAGTATCAAGTGTTTATAGTTCAAAAAGAGTGTTAAAAGGCTTAAAAATAAAATAAAATAAAAGGCCATCCCCTTCCTCGCCCCTCCCCACCACTAAAGAATGCTCCCCAGAGGAAATAACTTCTAACTTTTTTCCATTCCTGGTAGTTTCTAGTTTCCCTTCAAAATAACATGCTCATTCTGTTGTTTTCATTTCTTTTCTTTTTTTGGATGGAAATGTGTTCATTATTTTATTTTTTTAATTTGATAAATTTGACATGTTGCAGTTAGGAAATTTAAGATACACAGTGTGTTACTTTGGTACATTTATATATTCAATATGATTATACATTTAATATGATTACCACTGTTTCTTAATTTATCAATTTTTTTTAAAAGATTTTATTTATTTGACAGAGAGAGACACAGTGAGAGAGGGAACACAAGCGGGGGGAGCAGGAGAGGGAGAAGCAGGCTTCCTGCTGAGCAGGGAGCCCAATGTGGGGCTCAACCCCAGGACCCCGGGATCATGACCTGAGCTGAAGGCAGACGCTTAATGACTGAGCCACCCAGGCGCTCCCTTAATTTATCAATTTTAACTTCCTGTTAACAGTATTAAAAAATGTAGTCTCCCCCCTCCCCCACCCTCATATCCTGCCAATTCTGTAATACTGCATTTTTGGCTAAATCAATAATCAGCATGTGCATCACTCTGGCTGTTGAGCCAAACAGAGGACAATGATTCCATTTCTCCCCAATTCAGGTTCAGTTTTTCCCGAAGTTCTTGCCTTTTTTCCTTTTTGACTGTCTAGGCACCTAATATGAATTCTTCCCTGAAATCTCCACCACAACTCCAAACAAATTTTAACATGATGAAATTCATCAGTAAGCTCTCAGTCCTCTACCTAGGAGGTAAAGACATCAGACAATGACTCCTGGGTCATCTTCTCCAACATGGACGGGTTGCTCCACACATCTCCTACGTAAGGGTCGTCCCACATAACCTACTTCCCTCCTCCCCTTCATCATCTTCCCATCCTCCTAGGACTGTCTTTAACCTCTTGGCTCTGCTGAATCCCATTTCCATGCTTCCATATTTTCCTTGTTCTTGATTTCCTTTTTTTTTTTTTTTAAGAAAGACACATAGTGGAGCGCCTGGGTGGCTCCGTCGGTTAAGCGTGGCTTCAGCTCAGGTCATGATCCCAGGGTCCTGGGATCGAGTCCCGCATCGGGCTCCTTGCTCAGTCTGCTTCTCCCTCTCCCTCTACTGCTCCTCCTGCTTGTGCTCTCTCTCTCTCTCAAATAAATAAATAAAATTAAAAAAAAAAAAAAGGCACATAGTCCAAAAGCTTTCTCAGGTAAATTTTTAAAAATTTACTTTGAGGTATAGTTGACATAGAATGCTGTATTAGTTTCATTAGTTACAACACCATGATTTGACATTTCTATAGTCTAAAAATAGTTTTCATTATGTCTTCACTCTTGAGTAATAGTTTGAGTGGGCATCAAATTTTAGGTTATAGTTTTGAGAGCAGGGATCTATTGTCTTCTAGCTTCTAGTATTTCTGCTGAGAAGCCCAGTGTCAATTCCTTATTCTTAATCCTTTTCATATGACCTGCTATTAGTCCCTTGAAGTTTTTAGGATTATCTCTGCATCCTCAGCATTCTGTGACTTAAAAATGATGTGCTTTATACTGAGTTTGAAAATTTATTTTACTGGGTACTCAGTAAATCTCTATAGCCTGGAGCTTCATACCTTTTACTTCTGGGAAATTTTACAGCATTCATTCTTTGATAAGCTTCTCTCTGACATTTTCTGTTTCCTCTCTCTGCAATTTCTGGTAGTTATATATACAACTTTTGAACTATTCTCTACCTTCCTGAAATCTTCCCTAATTTACATCTCTTTGACTGTTCTTTCTACCTTCTTGGAAATTTCCTGAACTTTCTCTTTCAACTATGCTTTTAAGAGTTTGTCTTATCTTTCATATTTTTAATTCGTAAGAGTTGTTTCTTGTGCTCTTACAGCTCACCCTTTATAGCATGCTTCTTTTGTTGCAGCAATGAAATATTTTCTCTAAATTCTGTGAGAATCATAATTATTATGTATTTGAAGTTTTCTTCTGCTTCTTGCATCGTCTCTGTTTTTCTCAACTTCCATTTTACTGTTTGTATGTTTTAGTTTTTTTCTCATGAAAACTTTCCTCAAATGGCTAACGACACTTTGCAATGCACTAATATTTGAATGAAGTAAACACAAACACACACACATACACACACACATACTCATAGTCACACTCACATACTGATTGGAGGATCTGTGGACAGAGTTCATCAGTTGAAATTCAAGAAAGAATTTCACTCTCATGGACCAAGCTATTCGCCTGCAATAACCCCAAATGTTAGTATCTGTAGCTATCTTTTTGGGGGTTCTTTCTGTTTCTTTCAAGAAGATTCTTCTAATTTTGTGTCTGGAGGAATAATCCCAGCTGCCTACATTCCAGGAGCATGCCCACCACTCTCTGTGCTTAATATTTCTGAATAAAGAGCCATCCTGATTCAGTTTTTTCTGAATCTTCCCTTCCCATTCCCTGCCTAGTTTCCCAGGATGGAGCTGGGAGTCTGAGGGTCTATCAAACTGACTCTCCTGATACCAGTCCATCCTTTGCTCATGCTTTCTGAGGTAGGTGGTACCTCCAATTCCTGAAACCTTCTGAGGTTTTGTGACCCAAATCACCTTGATTTTTATTTATGTCCCCATCCCCTCCTTGACAAGTCCTTAGATTTTGGTTTTCTTCACTTTGTTACTTCAGTTACCATTCATTGATCCTCATTCCATTGCTCAAAACTTGGTTGACATACCTTATCCATGATTGTCTTCTCTCTTATTTTAATTTCTCACTCTACTTATACCATTTCATCCCTTCAGTGCCATCTATGAGGGAGTTCCCACGAAGGAATAGAGATAAATGGACAAGTTCAATCTGCAGTGTTTAAGTAGGAGATCTGTTGGGGGTTCCCTTCCGTGAAAGATTCTGTACATGGGTGGCACAAGGAAAAATACAGAGAATGTGTTTCTCTCATAAAGTCTCTAGGTTTCTGGGCGCCTGGGTGGCTCAGTCGTTAAGCGTCTGCCTTCAGCTCAGGTCATGATCCCAGGGTCCTGGGATCGAGTCCCACATCAGGCTCCCTGCCCAGCAGGAAGCCTGTTTCTCCCTCTCCCACTCCTTCTGCTTGTGTTCCTGCTCTAGCTATCTCTGTCTCCGTCAAATAAATAAATAAAATCTTTAAAAAAAAAAAAAGTCTCTAGGTTTCTAATTCACAGTGGCTTCATTTTCTAGAGTAACAGAATTATCTAGGGTCACTCTGCCCTCTCTAGAGATCTAGATTAAATTACCCTGAACTCCAACGTCACATCTTGTCCTTCCTGAGGATTCCCAACATTCCCAAAGTTTATATTTTTCCTAAGCACCCTTTTCACTGCTCAGATGGACTGGGGTTGTTTTTGTTTGCTTGCTTGCTTATCTGCCCTAGCATCACTTCAAATCTGGGGCACAGGGCTTTTTTTGTATTTCAGCCCATCCTCTCACTTCCCCCCAACACACAAAGGAAATAACCCTTCTGAACAGTTTCTCTGCATATAATAGACTTCTAACTTCTCTAGAATGACATCTGGTGTCAAATGGTAAGATTTTAATTTCCCTCGCCCTGCTATTCCATGATCTGTGTAGAAGTTTATTTCTAAAATGAACACAAAAATACAAATTGCATGGGTCTTCTATGTATCCTGATAGGAGAGATGAGGAAATCATAGTTTTCTATCAAGGAGGTAGATGGTCTACGGCCAAGAATCCTCATAATAATACTTAACAAGACATCCTATATCTGCTTTTGGTTTCCATACCCCAAGAAAGAATTAAGATGTTTAGAACACGGCCAAGAGGTGACAAAGGACATCTGTGTACATTATTTCATTTAATCTTCTTAACAACCTTGTGAGATATCATTTCTTCCCATTTTATATATGAGGCAACAGAGTCTAAATGACTTTTCTGAGCCACAGAGCTAGAGAACGGCAAAGTCAAGAATTTTAATAACTTCCACTGACCACCACTGTGCTTACTATACATAGAAATAGATACATAGATATATATATGGATGTGTGTGTGTGTATATATGTGTGTAACTCTTCATTCTCATGATTACAATCGGTTATTGTTATTCCTCTTTCTCCTGTTTAGAAACGAAGACTCAGAGAAGTTAAACAACATGCCTGAAGTAACATATATAAATAGTGGGTGTATAAAATACTGAAAGGCTCCTGGAGGGCAATTTAGTAATACACATTAGATGTCTTACAATGATCATGCTCTTTGACCTGGAGGTAATTACTTCTAGGCATTTATCCTTGGGAGCCATAATAGACATGTGCACAGTTTTTTTTTTTTTCCATAAAAAATGCTTAGCATAGTATCCTTTATAATAGCACACTTAGAAAAACTAAAAGAGAAAATGAGACAGGGTGAGAGAGAGGGAGAGAGAGAGACCTTAAATATCCACCAATAGGGGATTTCAGTAAATAAATTATAGTATATTCACATAATAGAAAATTATTACATGGCTACTGAAAATAACACAATGGAAATGTTTTTCAAGGCATGGAAACACATCCATTATGAAGAGGAACAAAGCCGTAAATAAAACCCTATAAACAGTTTCCACTGTTTTGGGGTTTTTTAAAGATTTATTTATTCTAAAGAGAGAGAGTGTGTGTGTGCACAAGCAGGGGGTAGGGCAGAGGGAGAGGGAGAGAGAATCTCAAGCAGACTCCCCACTCAGTGGGGAGCCGGATGCGGGGCTTGATCTCATGTCCCTGAGATCATGACCTGGGAGGAAACCAAGAGACAGACGCTCAACCGACTGTGCCACCGAGGCACCCCTCCACTGTTTTTTGTAAGCAACACCAACAATTATAACTAACACCAAAATAGGGCTTCCTCCATGCCAAGCACTTTTCATGGACATATCAAAGTAAATGATGACTATCTCTCATTAGTATGATATTTCTTCTTTGCACTTTTTAATATTTACTAGGTATTTTTAATAAACATATAAGAATATAAATACCAACCCATTATTATAAGCATAGATAGAATTTTTAAAATAGGTTAGTAACTTTGGGATTTCTGGGATGATTAAAAAAACAAAAACAAAACAGTCTGCCATTCTGAGATTATCATGCTCACAAACCACACAATCCCAAGAGACAGGAGCCAAATTCCTGAGCTAAGGAGCCCCTGGTCTCATGCATGTTTTCAGTGCTTCATCTTGGGTCAATTCTGGGACATCTCCTGGCCAGTTCCCAATTTTGTTTCTGCCATATGTGTTAGGCAAGGGATTCCAGAGGGTTCTCTACAGGGGGTGGACCAAGTGAACGTTCAGTTTTATTGCATCCCGGAAGTTATAAGCTCTCCAGGGATTCAGAACACATTGCTTCTTTATGCTCTATAAGCTTGGGAAGCAGGGGTCTCTCTGCATTCTAAACTGACCCTTCTGCAATTAGAAATGAGATTTCCAGCAGGGGCTCCATCTCGGTGTGAACAGCAGACAATAGCCTTTGGCTCTCTCTAACAAGATCAGTGAACCAGGCTCTTCAAATTGGCTAAATTTATATGGCACACTAGGCCCTGTGAATAAATAACAAGGGAATTCTTTTGTTAGCTTGAAAATAATCTATACAAATTCTATCTTAATAATAGTCTCTCAACAGGCCACATCAGTGCCGGCAGGCAGGAGCCAGATCAGAGATGGGAACAAGAGCTTGGAGTTTGGAGTGACTGTAATGAAATGCTACCCCTGCTGCCTCTCAAAGTAGAATTGATTGGATAAAAATTTAGTACGCAAGAGTCATCCTGCGCTTGTTTCCCAGTCTTTCAGTATCTGGAGATTAAGGACCTATTTCCCTGGAACCTGGAAGATGCTTTGAATTTCTAGCAAGATAAGCAGTGGCCTGGCACATGAGAGGTGCTCTGTGTTTAACAATCAAACAAACTGGGAAGGGGGGGCAATATCCATTGGTCACTCCATCAGTTAATATTCATTTGGTGTCATGCAAACCTCTTTCCACACTGCCCGAAGCACAAAGAGAATTTATTCACTTACATAACTGAACATTTCAGGAGCTGGACCAGCTGCAGGTGTGGCTGGATCAAGGGTTAAAATGGTATCGCAAAACCTATTCCTCTTTCTTTAAATTGCAACTTGACGCACCTCATGGTGGCTTCATTTTCTTTTTTCTTTTCCTTTCTTTTTTTCTTTAAACAAGTTCTTCCGTTATGATCAGAGACAGCTGCAATGTTTTCAGAATTACATCCTTTCAGCTTCATATTCCTTGTGGAAAGAGTGAGAATCTCTTTCTCTGGAGGCCCAACAAAAAGCTCATTATGCTTCACTGGCTCTGTTTAGGTCACATAACTAGCCACTGAACTAACCACCATGGCAAATGAATAGATCTAAGTATGAACCAACCTCGACCTGGTTCACTTGTCTTCCCTGTAGTTAGGGAAGGTGGGAGGGAGATCTCATCACCACCCAAAAACATGGATTGAAATGGGGAAGGACTAACTGATCCACAGCTAAATCACAGTATACTTGAAAAGAGGAGTGTGCTGGATCTGGTGGCAAAGACCTCAAATCCAACACAGACATTAAAGAAAAATACTAATTGTGCCCTTTAAAGAAGCCACTTAAAGCTCCTTCTCTGCAAAGTGTCATGATCCACCTTCTATTTCTCGCAGCACAATCCATGGGGTGGGAGCCTTCTCCCACCTCATTGCAACCCCTGCTCTTCGTGGGTGGATCTATCCAGGCCCCTGCCTTCACTCCTGCCCTCCCTCAATTCTTCGGCCTGTCCTGAGGAAGGTAGGGAGTTTCCTCTACATTGTAGTATTAGCCATCCCTTACAGTTTCCTTAGGCATGGCGCAACATCCCTTAGGCAAAAATCTCATTTAATCTTCACAGAAACTCTAGGAGGTCACATCTGCTATTTATGAGAAAAATGAGGTCCAGGAAGATGATGAAACTTGGGCAAGATCATACAGTGACGAAATGGGGGGAAAGGAATCTAATTGTAGCATGATTTCTGAGCCGGTGCCCTTCACTATACAATTCCATTATCTGCTTTCTCCACCATACTAAACTGATTCATGGCAAGGCTTCTGCTTGCTCTCTTTTTCTTAGACCTGATGGTTTCCCAATCTAGCCTCCATTCCTGCACTTCTTGCTCTCATGACTGTAAATAAGCTTTAAGCTCCACACCACTGGCTGAGAGCCCAATACCTCTTAAGCATACCAAGCTGGCCTCAAGGGCGTGACTACATTTCCTACTTGAACACTGCCGCCTGCTTGGTCCCAGGAATCCTGCACACTAGTTGTGTTTTTTTATCCCTCTGCCTCCTGATTAGGAAAATCCACTTTGACAATATCTTACTTTATTTGCTACCTTCCCTGCCAAGAAGAAGTCTCCTTCCATAAGATAGGTAAGCCCAAAATTACAGAAAAAGAAATATAAGTGCCCCATAGCAATATGCAAAGATGCACAATGTCACGGAGAATATTAATTTCCTCCCACAAGACAGGTAAACCAAAAATTAGAGAAGAAGAAATACAAGTGCCCCATAGCAATATGCAAAGATGCTTAGTATCACCGAGAATAAAAGAGATGCAAATTAAAACTGCATTTGAAATAACTGCATAGATTGGCAAATACAAAAAAAAAAAAAAAAAAGACAACTTATTCCTTTGGCGAAGCTGTGGGAAACAGATACTTTCATCTATTCTGGTGGATTGCAGAATGCTACAACCCTTTAGGAGAGGAAATTGCCAATGCTTACAAAAACTATCTACCCATTTATCCTTTGACTAGCAATCCCACTTCAAGGACTCCGTTCCAAGGAGAAGGGGTCAAAAATTTGAGTGCACAAATGCGTAAGCCTATTCATTGTGGTATTACTTGTAATAGAAAAGACTGGAAAGTACCCAAATGTCCATCAGCAGAGGACCGATTAAAAAAACGATAGTATGTGCTCAGTACGTGCTCACGATGGAGTACTACACAACTGTATAAAAGGGATGAGGAATGCAGCTGCTGCTTATTATTTGCAATTCTGTATTTGCCAATTAGCCCACTAGCTACGATTTACTTGAGCCTCCCAAGTCAATACTGATAGCACTTTCTGCAGTCATTCCCAGACATGCACATGCATAGAAGAGCAAAACATTTGAGTGGTCTGATGTGTACCTTCCCGGTTAGGGTCAAACAAGGTAACTCTCTGCCTTCTTCTTTCAGTTCTCATACTATAAACTTGTGTCCTTTACACAGTATTTAGTGCCACATTTTTCACACTTTTGTGCTTTCCGATGATTTTAACTGTTTAAAATATACCCAAGCATAATGCCAAAGTACCATCAAGAGTTCCTAAGCAAAAGAAAGCTGTGATTTGCCTGGCAGAGAAATATGTGTGTTTTGTTAGATAAGCTTTATTTGGGCATGAGTTAGTGTCTGAGCCCCATGTTAATGAATTAACAACATATATTAAATAAGGGGTCTTTAAATAGAAACACAAATAAAATAAGTTTATGTATTGGTTGGTTGACAAAAAAATTTTGTGACGAGAGGCTCACAGGAATCTAACCATGTATTTCCCCTAGGAGCAAGGATTCAGGATTTTCAGGTTCAGTGTTGATGGCAACCTTATAGAATATAACTACAACAAATGATGAGAATTTCCTACATTTCTACATAGTGATAAGGTGTGATCTCCAGGATGCAGTCATATGTAAAAAAGTAAGGTGCAGGGGCGCCTGGGTGGTTCAGCTGGTTAAAACATCAGATTCTTGATCTCAGCTCAAGTCTTGATCTCAGGGTCATGAGTTCAGGCCCCACACTGGGTTCCACGCTGGGCGAGGAGCCTACTTAAAAAAAAAAAAAAGGTGCAAAACGATGATTATGGAATGCTACTTTTTAACCTAAGAAAGGGAATAGATATGAATAGATATTTACTTGCTTACATGGAAGAAAAACAGTGAAAGAATACACCAAAAAAAAGTTACCTAATGCAAGGGGTAAAAAACATGATGTGGAGGGGAGAGGCATGGAAACTAGACTTCTCTGAATGCAATCTGTTCTAGATATTTTACTTTTTAAGCAAGTTTATGTTTTTTAAAATCTTATATTTGTAAAACAATATTTTAGCAAAATTATATAATAAATTAAACCAAATTTTCAAGAAGCAATCCCACAAAATCTAAAACAAGATGAAATAAATGAACTAAACTGTGTATCAGGTTGGTAGCTTCACACTGAAGAACTATGTTAAACCATTTTAAAATACAGTAATTTGCCTGCATTTCCCCATTGGGATACAGCCTAAGGTTAAAAACAACTGCAAAGAAATTGCAAGCTGTTTTCAAAAATCATATTTTTAGTTGTAATATTGATTTTGTTATTCTGGGACTGTTGTAAGAATGTTGTAGGATAAAGCAAGTGAGTATTTATGTTGCTGTAACTACGGCTGAGGATTTTTGTTATGGGGAAGCAATATCCAAGTACAGAATCAGAAAACTGGGGTAAGCCCTCTGACCTTAAATGTTCATTGGAGATAGCGGGAGGAACACATGATGTGTTTTTTCTTTTAAAAATACCAACTTCCGGGGCACCTGGGTGGCTCAGTCGTTAAGCGTCTGCCTTCGGCTCAGGTCATGGTCCCAGGGTCCTGGGATCGAGCCCCGCATCGGGCTCCCTGCTCGGCGGGAAGCCTGCTTCTCCCTCTCCCACTCCCCCTGCCTGTGTTCCCTCTCTCGCTGTGTCTCTCTCTGTCAAATAAATAAATAAAATCTTTAAAAATAAATAAATAAATAAATAAATAAATAAATAAAAATACCAACTTCCTAGCCCTATCTACATAAAAGGCCTAGAAAGAATGACACAGCCCAGACTGCGGTTTCTAAATACCATTTCCCACTAAAAGGAATGAGGGCTCTTTGGGTAAGTGGCCAATTCCTCATCCAGTCAGAAAATATGAAGAATGAGCCCAGAACATGAGATTGTCCCAGAAGGCAAGAGAGTTAGCAAAGACCACTGAAGTCAGAAGGATACAAGCAGGTCTCTGAGAAGATATTCCTACTGGCCAGAGGTAGTTTGATTTTAACTTGAAAAAGAAGAACATACACAATGAATTAAAATAATTAAATATGTTGGGGCATCTGGGTGGCTCAGTCGGTTAAGCGTCTGCCTTCGACTCAGGTCATGATCCTAGGGTCCTGGGATCAAGCTCCGCATTGGGCTCCTTGCTCAGCGGGGAACCTACTTCTCCCTCTCCCTCTGCCCCTCCCCCTGCTCATGAGTGCACTTTCTCTCCCTCTCTCTCTCTCTCAAATAAAATATTTTTTAAAAATTAAATAATTATATATGTTAAGCATCAATGAGTTCAAAATGATACTTAAGAAACCTCAAGAAAATTCTTTTTTTTTTTTTTTAAAGAATCTCAGCTAATAAGGAATGAGAGACTTAGAAAATCAACACATTCCACCTCTAAAAAATGACGGATCTAGACAGTGATTTCATTGGTGGCTAAAATAATGGGGTAAAAAGTTAAAGAAGAATTTTATTATGGGTGTATCAGGCTGATACCACCTGTACCCAACTGGTAAATCTTAAAGAAAGTCAATCAGAAGGGATATGCATCTTGATTTAATGCACTGGGAAGTACCACAAGCCCACATAAATTACCATTCCCCTCCTCCTCCAAAAATCAAACCCAGATCTAACTACCAACTTATAAGAAATAGACAGGATAGAGGAACAGGTTACATGATATTGCCGCTATGAATCAGCAGAATCTGGAATGTTGGAAATTCTACCCAATAAACAGATCAGAAACTTGAAATAGATAAATGGAGAAAAACATGGGAAGAAGAACTTTAAAATGTAGAGACCCAAGAGATCTATTAACCTAATGCAGTACATGGACCTTCTGTAGAGTTTAATTCAATAAAATCAATGGTATTGTGCACGCACACACACACACACACACACACTCAGGATAGTTGAGGAAATGTGGACAGTAACTGGATATTTTATGATTCTAACGAATTATTTTTAGGTGTAATGCTGGTACTGTAGTTATGTTTCTAAAAAGTCCTTATATTTTAGAGATGCATTCTGTAATATTTACAGATAAAATAGCACCTTATCTTGGAATTGCTTCAACATAATCCAAGGGGAGGGAGGCCATAGTGTGGCCAATCATCTTGACCTGCTGGAACTGAAGGGATTCCTAGGACAATGGACATCAGTACTAAAAGCTGGGAAAGTCCTTGACAAACTGGGATGGTTGGCTACCCTGTGAGTGAGTGACAGTAAAGGGGAAATAAGACGGACCCCATGATGATAATGATGGGCACATGGGCTTCATTTTAGGATTCTCTTGTCTTTTGATTTGTTAGAAAATTTTCATGGAAAATAAAACAAGGTGCTGTCTCCTTTGTGTAGCTGGACCCATGGAGGTGACACCTGTGTCCTTCCCCCAGCTGCTACTCCATACCGGCATCTGGACTTTCCACTGGCCTCTTTCTCCCCAACCACCAACCCCACCTCCCCACAAGAGAAACACAAAGCAGAAGTTGTGAGCATGGCAGTTCAAATCCCAGCTCTGGGGTCACAAAGATGAGAGTTCAAGTCCTGCCTTTTCCTCTCTATGTCTGAATGGCTTCTTAACCTCTGAAACTCAATTTTCTCATGAACAAATTCAGAGTCAAAAGAATGGCTGCATCATAGGGTTGCTACAAGGTTTCAGTAAGGATATGTAAGCAAAGTGCTTAGAACAGTGCCTGACCCTCTTCATGTCATCTTGGCTGTAAGATACATGCTTTCCTTCATTTTCCACATTTCACCTTCTGAAATCAGAACCCCCCTCTTTTTTTTTAATGAAAGTTGCACATCCAGAGTTCTCCAATGTAAATAATAGTATAATAACTACTTTTTCTAGTTTCCGTCTTTGATGCTTCGACATCTTGGGGCCCTCCCAGCATAGCCAGTTCCTAGAGTTAGTAAATGCCTGTGAGCATACCTTTCCTATGCAAACCAACTGACCTGGAGCCCATATCCTTAACTGCCTCCCTTATGGGGCTCTCTACTCTGGGTAACTATCCATCTGTTCTAACACCCCCCGGGGCCAGGTACCAGACAACTAGGGACAGCCCCTACACACTGAAGCCTGCTGTAATTATTCAAACTAGTTAAGCTTACTTATCCTTCTTCACCGGTGCCTTCCCACGAAAACCACAATAAAGGCTCTTGCCTACTTTGTCCCCTCACGGCTTCTGCCTTCTGCCCAACCCTGGTATTTCTGCAAGTAGCCCTGCAGGGCACACTGTGCTTGTTTCTAGGGACCAATGAGTAAAAACTTCTTCCTTTATGGCAGTCATTTCCCTTTCTCTGTGCCTTTCCACACTGAAATCCCAGGTACTCTTAAAACAAAGAGAAACCAACTCCAGCCTACTTAGGAAAAAAACAAAACAAAACAGTAAGAAGTTCATAGATGTTAAGAGGAGAGCAGGACACCAGACTGAGAAAATAAGTAAAGCCCAGAGAGGTTTAACAGCCACATGTTCTCCAGAAACATTCTTTTGAGGATGCTATCACTGATGTGGCTACCCACTGGATGCTCAAGGCAGGAGCTCCCAGACTCTCAAGGCTGCCACTGCCACTGGACCCTTGATGTTTTCATTACTAGACTCTCAAGATTCAAGGTCATGGGCCTGAACTTCTGGTTGACCAAGGCTATATGATTTAAGTATACTCCAGGTGCCAGCAAGTGGCAAAGAGGGTCTATCTGGCTCCTTTGGCTTCTTCTATCACTCAAGACAGTATTTCCCACTGGATGCACAAAGGAAGATGCTCCTAAAAATAAGAATGTTTACACCTTGAGGAGTAAAAAGGTCAAAAGACCATGAGAGAAGCCAAAAACAACTTGCTAAGAAGATGAGTAAGCTTTATCTTGTCATTGCTGAGCACGTGCTAACTTTGCCAAATGTCTTGGCATAATAAATCATGGAATTATCAAAGCCATGAGAGACTGGTGTTAATTGATAAATGGACTGTGAAGGACTAGTCAGGAGCTGTCTATCTATCTATCATAAAGCTTCCAGTGACTTCAGAGAAGCCTTTTAACTTCTTCAGCATCTAATTCAATTAAAGGATTACAAGTTTCACTGAATAGAAACTGTAGATGAGAAACCAATATTCTTCAGTTTGACTCAGAATTATATTATCAATCCTAAGAACATGAAAGAGGTCAAGTAGCATAAGTCATGATAAAGAGCAGCACATCAAGATGACTCTGCAGGAATGTCCAAAGTCATTCAGTAGAGCCTTGGGATTCAGAATAGGAAGAGGCTTGACTCAAAATGGATTGTGGTTTTGAAAGAAAAAGGAATCAAATTTTAAAGACAAATTTAAGCTCTTTTTGATGAGTAAAATCAAATTGTCTACAATTTAACAGTATTTCTCCTTCCACCCCACACGCTACCCCCAAAAGTTGTCATTAAATCTGTGGTGATTTTTAGAATCAATAAGATACTGTAGCAAAATGCCAAGTAAACTTTGGTTTAAAGATACGGCCTTCGGGTGGCATCTTCCAGACCCAGCTAGACTTTCTTCTTTTCCTTTCTTGACCATATGCTCTTTGTCTGAACTTCCTCACCTCTGTAGAGTCCACAGTCCCATGTCTGAGCTGAGTGGAGTATAGGGACCAGGGGACATTAAGGTTTTGATTTCTTCCCCATGAGCAATGCCAGGAAGCAGTCTCTGCTGTACAGTGAAGGAGACCACTGGGAAGAAAGGGTAGGGAGGCAGACCGATAGCTATCGATTCGTTTCTTCACCTGCGCCCCTGAGCTGGTGGCTACAGGCCCTGAGAATGCTTGGGAAATTTGTCCATCCTTCCTGTAGAGCCTGTTATACCTTTGAGTGCAGACAAGCACAGAGAAACGGGAGCTGGGGGTCAGCAAAAGAATGCAGCTGCCCTTGGCTCCCATTGCCTGTCATACTTAAGGCCAGGAGTCATGTATCACTAAAACCACTCAGCTCTTCTCCAAATCTCGTTTCTAAAAACGGTGAGCCTTCCTTTATCTGACTGCATTCAAAATTTATTATTGGATTCCATTTTTGTTTACTTGTTATGTTTCAGGAACTGTGTGCATACTATCTCATTTAATCCTCACAAATGCTCTGTCAGTATTATTTCTCCTGCTCCCCCTTTTATAGATGATATAATTGAGCTTTGGAGGTGGAGACAGGACCTGACCCCAAGCTCTGTGTGCAAAACTCCTTTGAACTAATCAGCATTGGATTGAACTAATCAGATTCTCCTCCAAACATGCTTTTAAAAAATAAATAAATAAATAAATAACGGCTTTATTGAGGTATAATTCACATACCATACAAGTCACCCTCTTAAAGTATGATTCAATAGTCTTTAGTGTATTTATAGAATTCTACAACCATTCCCAATATCTAATACCAGAATATTCTTATCACCCCCAAAAGAAATTCTATTTCTATTAGTAGTCACTTATTCTCCCCACCCCGGTCTCTGGCTACCACTGATCTATTTTCTGTCTATCAATTATCTATTCTGGAAATTTCATATAAATGGAATCACATAATATGTGCCTTTTGGGTCTGACTACTTCACTTAGCATAATGTTTTCAAGGTTCATCAATGTTGTAACACAAATCAGTACTTCATTCCTTTTTATGATTGAAACAATACTCCATTGTACAGAAATGCCACATTTTGTCTATTCATTCATCAGTGGATAGACATTTGGGTTGTTTCCACTTTTTTGCTGTCATAAATCATGTGTCATTCAATCTATGTCTAAGTTTTTGTATAAGTTTTGGATGGACATATGTTTTCAACTTTTGCAGGTATATACCTAGGAGTGGAATTTCTGGGTTATACAGTAAATCTGTGTTTATCTTTTGAGGAACTGCCAAACTGCTTTCCATGATGACTGCACCATTTTACATTCCCATCAGCAATGTATGAGGGTCCCAATTTCCCCACATCCTAGCCAACACTTGTTACTGTCTTTTTTATTAAAATAATCCCAGCAGGTATGAGTGGTATTTCATTATAGGTTTGATTTGCATTTCCCTAATGACTTATGATGTTGAGCATCTTTTCATGGGCTTAATTACCATTTGTGTATCTTCTTTGGAGAAGTCTCTATTCAAATTTTTTGCCCACTTTTAAATTGGTATATTTGTCTTTTTATTGTTGATTTGTGAGAGTCCTTCATAAATTTTCAATACAAGTCAGATTCAATACAGTCAATACTATTTGCAAACATATTATCCCATTCTGTGAGTCTTTTCACTTTCTTGTCAGTGTCCTTTGAAACACAAAAATTCTTAATTTTGATGAAGTCCAGTCTATTTTTTCTTTAGTTGTTAGGCTTTTGGTGTCATATCCAAGAAACTGTTACTTCGTACAAGGTCATGAAAATCTATTCCTATATTTCATTCTAAGAGTTTTATAGCCTTAGCTCTTAGATCTATGAACATTTTCAGCCGATTTTGTATATGGTGAAGGTAAGGATTCAATTTCCTTCTTTTGTATGTGGATATCTAGTTGCCCCAGTATCATTTGTTAAAAAGACTATTCTTTCCTCTATTTAATTGTCTTGATGACATTGAAGAAAATTTAAAGTTTTATTTCTAGACTTTCAGTTATCTTCCATTGATCTATATGTGTACCTTTATGCCAATACCACACTGTCTTGATTACAATAGCTTTGTAGTAAGTTAGCAATAGGAAACCTGAGTTTTCTACCTTTGTTCTTTTTTTTCTCTTCTTTCTTTCTTTCTTTCTTTTTTTTTTTTTTTTTTTCCAAGAACTCTTGGGCTATTCTGAGTCCTTTGTATTTCCATATGAACTTTCAGAGCAGCTTGTCAAATTATGCAAAAGAGGCAGCTGATAGGGATGGCACTGAATTTTTTAATCAATTTGGGGACTATCGATGTATTATGATACTAAGTCTTAATCTCAATATTAAGTGTTCCAATTTATGAACACGAGATTTATTTCTATTCATAGATCTTCTTCAATTTCTTCCAATTTTTTTTTTTTTTAGTTTTCAGTGTATAAGTTTTATACTTCCTTTGTTAAATCTATTCCTAAGTATTTTATTCTTTTGCATGCTTTTGTACATGGAATTTTATTAATTTCTTTTTGGATTTTTCACTGCTACTGTATATAAATACAATTGATTTTTGTAGATTTTTCTTATATCATGCATCCTTATTGATCAAATTTATTAGTTCTAATATATTTTTTGCATGCGAATTCTTTAAGATTTCCTCTCTACATCCTCTAAACACTGCTGTGTGAAAGCCTGAATCTCTGGATGGTCTCTTCAGATCCAAACTTCATGTTAATTATAAGCATGACCCTCTCTTACCTTGTTGGTTCTAATTTTGTCTTTGTTGTTGCCTCATTGATTTCACCACCTGGTAGCTATTCCATCTTCTGGAAATAGTACCCCAATTTTCTCAATGGATACATTCCCTTTCCTGCTCTCAGTCCATAGCCTTTGGGCAGCTCCAGTTCCAGGGGTGGACATGCAGTACAAATATGGCCCTCACATCCATCTGGCCATCACAATTGGTTTGGGCTGAGCATACAGCACAATCAGAACCAATGAGTTGCATTCTCAAGACTGAAAAGTCCCCCAGAAGGTCACACATTTTTCTTTTCTGTTGGACTTGGGTTCAACACAAAGACAAGAGATGGAGAGAGATTGGTTTTCTCTCTTCATCACTTCAACCCAGGATCACACCATACAGGAAGTCTGCCCAAGTCCTCAACTATTCAGGTTTGTGATCCAATAAACTCTCCTTAGCAATTAGCCAGTTCAGAGCTGGTTGTCTGTCACTTGCACTGATGCTAGTGCAATTACTGGGCTAGGTATTTCTACTCATAGAAGAGGATAGTATCTTCCCATTGCAACCCCTAAGAGCTTTATTTTAAATAAATGGTTTAGTGATTAAGGTATAACAAACACTTCTAAAAAAATACTATCATGTTTTACCTTTCCATCCCATGAAGGAGGCTCAAATAAAAAAAGAATTGATTTTCATTTGGGGCACACATATTTGAATTATTTAGCTTTATATCTGGCAATGCACTTTGCTCAAACTCCATGCGCAGCCCCTCTAGTGGTTAATTTAATATGGAACAGTCCAGGCTCCCTTCTTTCCCTAGTTTCGCTAATGGTGAGCTTGCTCTCAGAGGGTCTGAGGCCATGAAAACTCATCACCATAGTATTTTTTAAATGAATCCTATTGGGTGGAAAAGGCCAGTGTATTTTATTAGGAGTCTCTCCTAGAAGGAGTTTTGCATAATATCCAACAGTGTTCAGCAAGAAAAAATTTTCTTTAAATAACCAGTTCCACAAGGGAGGTCTTTTATACTTGTACACCTTTGTACATCACATGAACTCCAATCTTAAATTCTAGAGAGAGAGCTACCCTCAGCTTATGATTTCACGTTCACCAGGAACTGCAGAGGTTTTCAGCTCTGAGTACTAAAAACTGTCCCTCTGGTTAAAATATTTTAGCTGATAGAAAATATGAAACTACTTCGGTAAAGGAGGCTCTTTCATTTCCCAGCTGTAGATCTATTTAGAAAGAGGGGATTAGGGAGGTCAGAGAGTGATCCCCTGACTAAATGGGTTTGATTTATTACTTGCCACCTTTATAAAGTAAAGGCACACAGCAGTGCTTAACAGCCTAGACTTGGAATCTCTCAAACATGGACCAAAACCTTGCCTCTACAGATCACTAGAATGTGCCCGTGGGCAAGTTACTGACCCACTGTGAGCTTCAGACTCTTCTTCTGTATAATGGGATTAATAATAAAACCTATTCATAGGCTTTTGGAAGACTGAACGGGATGACACAAAATGCACTTAGGTCCTGGTGTCTAATAAGCCCTCAATAAACATTATGTTATTACTGTTACTTCATAACCTCAGCAGAAAACAGTGAATATCAGCGATATCCCTGTCTTGCTCTAAGAAGGCATGTTTGCAATCCATTCCCAAAGCCCAGGTGGCCCAGGTGAGGAGCTTTGCCAGATGGGACCCAGACTGAAAAAGCTGGCATTACCTGCTCCTGATGCTGTCCTTAAAAAAATGGCTGTGTCAGAACATCACTGTGTCACAACCCTCTTAATATCATGGATTTCAACTCCAGAAACAAGTACTGGTTATTGGCATCTAGATTTTTTTTAAATTCTGGTTGCTATTTTTCTTTCTGCTTCCCTTTTCTTATTCCTGAGTTTTACAAGTGTCGGGAGATACCACCAATAAACTTTCTAGATCTTTGTTGTTATCCCACTGGAATACTCAAAAACCTCTCTTCTTAAATTTGGCCAGAAATGACAAGGAATCATGAGTTAATTCCACCAGGCATCCACCAAGAATGATGACTCTCAAGCTAAAGGCGTTTTTCACCCATCACAGTGGAGTGAATGATGTGGACATTAGTGCCCCTACTTACAGTCATTGATGAATCTGCTCCTAGTGGCTGGAGCACCCAAGTGTGGCGGCAGCTATGGTGAGAGAAAGGGTTGTAAGGGGGGATGAATGAGCTCATTGTGCCTGTGTATTTTGGAGGCCAAGACTACTGCCAGATGGCTCAAGAAATGGGATGCAAGAAAAATGACTTTTATCACCTAAAAAGAGTAAAGGATTCAACAAAAGCAAACTCTAGGAAGAAAGGACAGCCAGCATTACCTTAATCCTAGCTCTTCCAATCATGGCATTGGTCGATTCCATTACCCTAGGTAAGAAAAAATGCCTCCTTTACAGGTGTGTTCTGCTGGAGACAGACATTATTAAAGCAATTTGTTAGAGGTGGATCATGTACATATTAAAGCAAGATGATCGTACTGGAGAAGGTGTCCTGAAGTACTGACTCAGCTGAAGAGGCCATGGGACATAACTCCATTCTCTAGAGCTGGGTAAGGATGGCCACACTTAGTGACCTAGCCGCACAGCATACTTTAATGGGATTTTCCCCAAAATACACGTGGTAATGGGATTAAGTCAACTTAAAAAGTAGACACTCATGGAATCCTGCTTTAAAAGAAGAAAGCGCATCAATCAGATCACAGCCTCTTTTAGCGGAGAAAGATTTCATCTGCCCCTTAAGTTTCTTTATTCAAACAATCAATATTTATCCAAGACCCACTCTGCAAGGGGATGGGAATTTACACAGTAGAGAATAAGAAAGACAGAATGTCTATCTTTGCAAGGTTTCTGTGCTGCTGGGAGAGAACAAACAAGGCATTATGCAACTAGATATTCAATTTCAAAGGAGAACTACAGGGCACTTTGCATATGAATATTAAGGAACTCTTCCTAATTGGGTGATCAGAGAACGTTTTCTTGAGAAGGGAGCATTTGAGCTCACCACTAATGGATGAGAACTAGTTAAGAAGTAGGGTGGCCAAGTGGAAAGGTGTTCTAGGCAAAGAATATGGCATATGCCAAAGCTCCAAAGGAGGACCAACAAGGAAAGATGGTCTGATTGTAGCTCAGAGATCCGCAGGGGAGAGTAATGTCAAGGTTCTAAAAACGTTGCTGCAGCCCTTTGCATGTGCTGCACTCCTTGCTTGGAACACACCGGAACGCTGGAACGTACGTGCAGGGTCATGTTTAGAATTTGGCTCTACTCTGAGAGCAAGGGGGAGCCGTTGAACAATCTTAGGCAGGAGGCATGAAAGTAGCTAAGCAGTTTTGAAATGTCATTCCGGCTTCCATGTGAAGAATGAGCTGGACAGCACAAGACAGAGTGTACAGTCAAGAGGTATTTTGGACAAAAACCCAACAATACTTGGAAATTGACTGGATGTAGAACTGATGGATGAATCTCTATGATATATGGCTAGTAGAAAAACTTCATTTTGGAAATAAACTTTAACACTGAGGAAATTTCCAATAATTGACTCCACAACTCTCCACTCTGAGCCTCATTTAGTGAGACAATTAAAATCAGCGTAATACACACTGAATGCGATACTATCAGACATGGTTGTCGTAATCCTGGAAAAATAAATGTGGACATGCACAGTGTGTTTAAAGTGTTCTCAACTTTTTTCAAGGTTTCAACACACAGAAGTGGGGAGTGTGGCTTCTCCCCATGGTGGACCCAGAGGCTGGGAGCCAATGCACGAGAGCGCCTAGAAGTGTGTTCTAATGCTGAGCACTGTAGCCAAAAGGCAACGTCATGGATATGTGCCGTCAGCTATGTGTGAGCTGACAGTCTCATTCTGTCCCTCGTTTTGGGTGGTTCTGACTCTGAAGTAGTTACTTTACCCCTCCAAGTTTCTCTTTCCTTATCCAAGAGATGAACTTGAAAGAGGCACTGTGTGTGTAAGCCACTCACAGTACTTAGCTCAACAATTATTAGTTGCTTTATTAGTCCTTTTTCTCCAAAAGTAATTATAAAGGTCTAGCTAATCATCATGTTTGTAATAAAATAATAGTAATAGCTAACAGTTACTGAATGCCTCAATGTGCCAGCAACTATTCAAAACACTTATATTTATCTCTATTAATTCACTGAGTCTTACAACAACCCTGTGAAATAGGTGCTATCAGCACACTCATTCTACAGACATGAAAACAGAGGCCATAGACTCAGGGCCACCCAAGGGAGAGGCACCAGCAGGATTCAAAGCCAGCCTGTCTGAGTGGGTATTTAAAAAAAGTTTTCAGACGACTTATGAGACAACAGGCAGAAACTGAGGTTGAAATTTATGTTAATCACCTTCTATGATTCTATATTCTCAATAAATTCAGATAGAAAAGCCCAAGTTGACTGTACAAAGGCACAGTGCTCTGAAAAATTTAACACTGTGCCATGCTTATGAAGAATGAAACCTGCTGGATGTCTATTCCACAGCATTCCAAATGTTCCCCCGCCCTTTGCCTGATGACAAAGAAACAACAACTTCAATTTATACGCCAACTCATCACGCCCCAGCATTCCAAAGTACTTTGCTGGGGATGAAGTGAGTGGTTTAATGGCACAGTATGTCATGCTGGGTTAATGACAGACAGTAGCCACGCCAGCAAAGTCCCCAGCTGGGGGACTCAGTCAGGGATCTGGGCATGCCAGCCAAGCCTGTAGTGGGAAGGTGAACCAAGCTCCTCGTCTGCTCTTCTCTGGTGAGGGGCAAAGAAATCCTGCAGACCTGAAAGCTTTCAAGTTCTGCTGGAAACCAACTATCTAATGCAAAATGCTTTAATCACAGCCACTGCAATGGTAACAACTGGATTGCATAAGGTGGCACTTTGAGAGCTGAGCTTTTGATTCAGTCTTTTGGTACAGAGGTCAGTGAATATTGATGTGCAATAATGCTGTGTGCTGTTTTTAACACCTGCTTTTCCCAGGGAACTCCGTGAGGGCAAGAGCAAGTCAGCCTGAATCACTGCTACATCATAGCACTTAGCAAGATGTCTGGAAAAATGACAACAATAACAAAGAGGACGAGGAGGAAGTAACAGCTTATGCATACTGCATACTTAGCCACCACAGTCTAAGTACTTTCCATGAATTATTTAATGCTGACAATAATCCTATGAGATAGGTTTTTCTTGCTGTCCTATTTTACACATAAAGAAACTGAGGCAGAGTGCATTGTGGCAACTGGCTCAGCTACCAAGTGGTAGAGAAAGGATTCAAATCCAGGCCCCGACTTCAGAGTCGGTGCTTCTAAGCATATACTATGATGCCACCGGTCAAGAGCGGAGATCAGTCACACTTGTGCAAGAAGTAAGTGTTCCAGCAGCTCTGACAGTAGTACGGGATGTGGATGGGGAGGAAGTAAGTGGGCCTTCTTAAGAAGGCATATTTGAATCCCCGGGGAATTGTTCCAAACTATGCACCCCTTTCTTAGCCACTTCCCACCCCCACTTCTAGATGAAAATCTTTGCCACGGTCAGTCACTTTGCATGGCAGGAAGTGTGTTTTCTCCCTTGAGTGTATTGGTGGAAAAAAAAGAGACTTTAGAAAGGACTGCTCTAGACCAGCGGTTCTCAAACCCAGCTGTGCTTTACACTAAACCAGTGAGCTTTTTTGTTCCATCAAAATCATTTCCTTTACTTACTGTTGTTCTTTTGCACAGCACACCCATTCTACCATGATATGATCGTCCAATGACTGATTCTGTTTGATAGAATTCTAGTTTGGGAATAGAAATTATGATATATTTAAATATTCAGTGTACAACATATATTTTGACTTTTTTTTTTAATTTCTAAGAGACTGGAAAAGCTAGATAAGGCAAGTAACAAAATCCTAGAGTATGAGAACTAACAGGACCATCAGAGATCTTTTGATCTCTTGGTTTGTAACTAAAGACAAACCAGGGAGCTTTTAAAAATAGTGATGCCATGCCCAGCCTTAGGTTGAGTAAGTGAAAATTGCTGGGGATGGGGTACGGGATTTGGTATTTCTTAAGAGCCACCCAGGTAGATCCAATATCATGGTCAAGATTGGGAAGCACTGGTCCACTCTCCTCATCTAAAAGCAACCAAGGGATTCTCCAGGCCTACTTCATTCCCCTTCCTTAGGTTATAGCTTAAGAGTGCAGTTCCCTGAACAGATATCAAGGATGTCAGATATTTTAAAATTTACCCCAACGAACATTTCATGAGCACATCCTATGTGGAAAAGACAAAGAAGCACAAAGCACAACTTTCACCTTTTATGGTCATAATGCTCAATGATGAGATCACACGAGCCTAAGTATATAAAACAGTTATACTATGTAAGAAATACCAGGGAGATGGAAAAGAATAGGAGGACTGACAGGAGGAGAGGCCCTAATGGAAAACAGAAATGACTCCTCTCTGGACAGCTAAGAAAAATGCCATAGAAGCAACAGAACAAATGGATGAGGAAGAGCAGAGGAAGCGAAGATGCACCTTTCTTCTTTTTTTAACTTAAAATTTATTTTGAGACAACTGTAGATTCACTTGCAGTTGTAAGAAACAATGCAGAGAAATCCCATCTGCCCTCCACTCAGTCTTCCTCAGTGATGACATCTCTCATGGCTAGAGTACACACCACATTTATTTTTGACAGAAGGCTCTGAGGATAAGCAAATTTTTTTAAGTTTAAAAACTTAGATAATTTAATTACGAGCACAGATCAACATTTTATTCCAAACTCGTGGAGGAAGAAGAGACCTTGCTTGACCTTGGAAGGGACATTGTAGAGGAAGAGGAACATGAGATAATCACGGTTAGGCTGGATACATGTATGTAGAGCATCTGGATCAGATCATTAGACCCTTGACTGACAGTCCGCTAAGGAGGTGGGTAGGTAGTTTCCCAGAAGAAGTCTTAATCTCATTAAAGTTTAATGTAAAAATGCTTAAACATTTTATCACAAATCTTAATTTCCTTCTTAGTAGGAGGTCGTGAATTACATCATGAAAAAATTTCTGTCTCAAACAAGGTTTGGGACCAGTTTTCTTTATCATAAGCCAAGGAATTCAAGGCAGTGTTGAGGACCCACCTTGAGATTTAGAAGGACTGAACACGAAGCCTCCAGTGGAGCCCAGGGGGAACAGGACCCAAGAAGATACCCATAAGTGATAGACCAGCAACATGGGAACTTGACCTTCTGTGTGACATAAATGACTTGATGTTTGTTATATATTATGTCCATATTAGGCTGTGATTCCTCTATAATGCAAGCTACAGAAGGGCAGGGATTTTTGTCTATTATTTACACTGATTTTTCCATTGGAAAACAAATTTTTTCTATGGAAAAAGTGTAAACAACAGACATTATCAAGCACCTAGTAGGCATGCAATAAAGAGTGACTGAATCAATTAACTCCTAAACAGTTAGACATCAGTAATACCGCTAGCTCTATATTTGAGTCATGTTGAAGGTGGGGATTTTTAAATCATAACTGCATTTCATGAACTAATATTTGGGGAGCACAAGTATGAGTGTACTGATATATGTCAATGTCACAACTATGAAGAAAATTTCAGCTTCATCTTGGACAAGGACCTCACATGGACATAGTGTTGGGGATCCAGGAATCACTCAAGAAAGCTTTTATTGTAATAATAATGATGAAGAACAAGTCAGTGGTTGCTGGGGATTGAGGTGGGGCTGTGATTACAAAGAGATAGCATGAGAAAGTGTTTTGGGTTATTCTGTATTCTGATGATGATGGTGGTTATACAACTCTTTACAGCTATTAAAATTCATAGAATGCTGGGGGCGCCTGGGTGGCTCAGTCAGTTAAGTGCCCGACTCTTGGTTTCGGCTCAGGTCATGATCTCAGGGTTGTGAAATTGAGTCCTGTGTCAGGCTCCATGCTCAGCGCAGAGTCTGCTTGTCCCTTTCCCTTCCCCTCTGCCCCTCCCTACCCGCCCCCCCGCTCGTGCTTGCTTGCACACACACACATGCTCTCTTTCTCAAATAAATAAAAATCTTAAAAAATAAAATAAAATTCATAGAATGCTGCACTAAGTCAATTACTTTAAAAATAAAATATTTGCCATTAAGTGACTACTAAATGGATATATTACTAAATGGCCAGCCAATGAACTAGTCCTCCCTTCTCGCAGACTAACCTCTGCCTCCATACTTGATTAGATTTCCAGGAATGCTATTTATATTTGATATTCCGTCCCCATCCCACCCTTCAGGGCAAGTGACGATGAGAAGGCACCAAGCTGGACCTTCAAATATCTCTCAGATATTTGAAATTGGGATTGTAGCCACAAGTCAATCTCCAAGAGTAACTAGAATGGTAACAACACAAGCTATGGTTGTGAGCCAGCCATATTTCTTAAATAGATGCAGAAGCTGAGAAAGCGGGCTTGCAGGGTAAAAGGAAGAAGGATGCAAACCCACCAAAAGTGGACATGAAGGAAATGAGAAAAAAAAGAAAGAGAATCAGACATGTTGACTGACTGATTTCATGGTTCCTCTTCTAGTTCCTCTTCTTAAAGTCTATCTACTTTCTCAGTCTTCATTTCAATGAGCTAGTCTATGTTTCTCTAATATAGCTAGTCTATGTTTCTCTAATATAACCTTGTTTATGTTTATATTTAATCAACTTCAAGTAATCCTATTTCTAGGATCATAGACTCTAAGTTAATCTACGTGCCATTAAATACTAACTTCACCACCTCCAATGTAGGATCATTTGGGCAACTCAACCTCTCTGTGCCTCGGTTTCCTCATCTTTAAAAGAAGGATAACAGTACCCTTCAAAGGGTTGTGAGGATTAAATGAGTCCATGTAAGGTTGTTAGAGCAATGCCTGACATATAGTAAGAACCCAAATACTGTTGTTGATATTTTTGTTTTCCTTCTCCATCTCCTTAACACTAACACAGCTTTATCAGGATCTGTATAGATCCCTACACTCCCACTTCAAAGCAAGAAACAGCAATAATTGTCCATGTTTTGCAAGGTAAGAGGACAAAGTATGGGAAAATACCTCAGTCATTCTAAGAACCTCAAGATCTCCCCCAAAACATGAAAGAGTTCCTTAAAATAAAATGCCAATATAATGCAAAATTATGAAAATCAGGAGTTTTATTATATTTCATTAAATTCTGGTAAGATTTCCTACAGAGTTATGTCACACAGTGCCAAAATGACATTCAAGACCATTCACTAAGTTTGTTCCTATTCTCTCTGTGGCATGAATATAGTGGGGAGTTGTAGATGACATCTTACACCTGCATTGTAATTTAGAGTTTACAGAACACTCCCTTGGATTCTATTTCATTTTGATCTCTATGACAGCCCTTTGAGGCAGGTATTATTGTTGAAATTTTACAGATGAGAAAATTAAGGTTCAGAGAGAATCCAATGTCATCCAGCTACTTAGTGTAGTAACTAGGATGGAGATCTTCTGGCCCCAAGAATTAAGCTTTTTCACAATAATCATAATTAGGCTTACCAAACAAACAGCTCTGCAGATGAAGATATTTTCCCCACTTCTCAGATTCTACTACTAACTCACATGTTCCAGACCCATACATTTAGTGCTCACAGTAGTGCAATCTGGTAAGCAGACTATCCTCATTGTATAGATTATGTACAATGTACGAAAAGCAGTAGAGGCTCTGCACAATATTATCTTCTACAGGGGATTTCATTTTCTTCTGGCAGCCACAGAGTATGAGCAGGTCACCTTGCTTTCGTAGAGATGGGGTTTCAGGTTTTGTAAGTACATCTATGGAATTTGCTGGCCTTACCATGCCCCTTTCCATGGCCTTTTGAAGTTTCAGTGCCAACTAGGTGGCAATACCTTGCAGGGCTGGGGCAAGGTTCTCCAAAAGGTTGTATATGCTCTGAATCAGCATCCAATATACAGTGCTGTTTCTATCATGCCTAGGATTTGAGTCCAGGAATCAAGGGATGACAAGAATGACTGACTCTGCAGGTGATTCAGAGCAGGGCTACCCTTCACCATAGGCCTGTGGACCAGGCTGCAACTGCCCCATGCCTCAGGGGTGGGACCACTGCAAGACCTGTGGGGGCGGGGCTTCCCTCCAAAGCCCAGGAGGTAGGGCTGTCTTCCAGGTATTACTGCTGCCTGGGTGGGCACAGAAAGGGGATCACTGAGTCAAAGATGATTATCTCCAGACTTAAGATCTAATGGATTTTGCCTTGCTAGTTTTTGGACTTTCTGGGGATCCACCACCCCATTCTTCTTTCCAATGTATCCCTTTCAGAATGGGATCATCTGTCCTATGCCTGTCCCACCATTATATTTTGGATGCATGTACTTGTTTTGTTTTATAAATTCACTGCTGGAGAAGAATTTTGCCTCTAGATGAATCACACTGCAGATATCACCCACACTTGATTTAGATGATATTTTGATGAGACTTTTAACCTCAGGCTGTAGAGTTGATGGTGGAATGGATTAAGACCTTTGGGACTGTTGGGATGGAATGAACATGCATCAGGGTTCCCTTGCTTCCTCAATCAAAAAATACCTGGAGGTAGGTAGTCACCTACTCCAAGACAGAAATGCCAAGGGTGGGGCTGTCAGAATAAAACATATTTTTTACCTCAGGACTCCTGCTCTGGTCTAACGTCCATGCTGCAGACCTTTCTAACCAAGTTCTTCAATGACTAAATCTCTTTGAAAGGTGCCCGAAGTGGGCCTACCTTCCACCCATTTCTCCGCATTGTGATGAGTAACTAGCACTACACTGATGCTTCAGTAGGCATATCATGAGAAAGCTGGGTGGCATTCAGGTGGGCAAGGAGAAAGTTCTCTAACCATAAAAATATTAAAATCGTGATGTTGCTAAAAACATTCTGAGAAATAATTCTTTGGGAATACCTATTATCCAAATCTCTGTATGGGAGAGATAAAAGAGAACAGTGTTTGTACAAACTTTATCAATTAAGAGTGCTACAATCACTATTTCCAATTTCCAATACACACACACACACACACACACACACACACACACACACACAGTTTTTTAAAGCATATACTTAAAGCCACAGAATAAATTTTGAGTGTAAGTTAAAGCAGAAAAAGCTGCAGGATGTCTCCCTATGCCTTACCCGGTTATGTCAGTGAGACGCAGGGTATGAAGGTAAAAAGTTCCTTTTAAGCACCCTTCAGAAGATTTGCTTATTCCTAGCATCATGTGCCTATCAACTTGCCAGTCTCCTACAAGGTCTGTTTTCTTGATATTGAAAATGATATCCACACCATCCTGTTATCAGCTTCCTGAGTCACCCACTCCTTTGAAATTCAAATGAAATTAACTCAAGCCACATACCATATGCTGTGGCAAAGCTCAGTGTTGATCCCCATCTCTGTGGAGATTCCTGAGATGTAGGAACAGGACTGTCACTATCACTTAATCATTTCTAGCTCAGAATCCCACAGTTCAGGGGAGACCGTTCAGTTTATGGGTAAGCACACTTTCTGCCCATTTCTTCACTGTCCCCAGAGACTCATCTCCTTTTCAATCCTGATTGCAGGCATGGCAGATTTTTACTGGAAGTTTGGACAATGACTACAGCACAGCCAAAAATGTAGCAGTAAATCACCTTGCTGTCTTAAAATTCCTTCAACCTCTTGGGGTGCCTGGCTCAGTTGGTTGAGCATCTGATTCATGATTTCGGCTCAGGTATGATCTTGGGGTCGTGAGGTCAAGCCCCTCTTCAGGCTCCATGCTCAGTGCAGAGTCTGCTTGAGATTCTCTCTCCCTCTCCCTCTGCCCCCCCCCCCCCCCCCCGCTTGCACTTGCTCTCTTTCTTGCTCTCTCAAATAAATAAATAAAATCTTAAAAAAAAAAATTCCTTTAACCTCTCTTCTGCCAGCAGGATGCTCATGGGCCATGCAGTTCAGCCCATTCTCTCTCCTTCCTCCTCCTCACCTTTCCTTTGTTCCCTGTAAACCGTAGCTCCTAAATTACTGCTAATCTCCTATGCAAGCCAGTTTTCAAGGTGCCTTTACTTCATTGTCTCCTTCCTAACTTAACATCTCACCACCTTCCAAAGCCAAGGGGTCTATTCTCCTAAATAGGAGGTCTCTCCCTGAAAGAAACTCAGCTGCTAGATTTAAAACTATTAATTTTTACCCTGTCTCAATCCTTCTACTTCAAAATGCAACCAGTAGATGGAACCTAATCTGTACCAGGCACTAATACATAGTGGGTGAACACAACAAAGTTCCTAATCTCATCAAGCTCCCAAGTGGGGGGCTCAACAAACCCTTTTTTGTTTGGAAAAAATATAGAAAAGTCTTCTGCATTAATGAATGAATACAGGGCATCATTTCCACATCTATGATTTGGAACTCAGACTTTTACACATATAATGATTCCTTCTTCTGAGAATATCCACCCAGGCCTTTTCTTTCCATAAATAGGGGAGCCACAAACTACAGAAAAAATGGTCCTAACCAACCTCTACTAAATCCACCTTATCAAAATAACTACCATTCTCCATTTCCTCTGCAAAACATACAGACTGCACTCCACAGAAAGTTGGAAGCTCATGGCTAATAGGCAACTCTAATTCTTCTGCTAGATTAACCAGCCAACTACCAGTTCTAATTATAACAGATAAGAAGGCTTCTACTGCATTTTTCCAAATAAAAACAATTTCTCCCCAAGTGGAACTCTAATGCCGGCTGTTGAAAAAAGTACTTCTGTTTTCTTCTTACCACAGAGATGACTGGATGCTTCAGGAAGACTTGGCCAGGACTACAAAAAATCTACCTTCTACTTATGGTGGAATATAATTCCAATCTCCATTTGCAGAAAGGAAACTTAAGTGGTTGTATCATTTATCAGTTAACTATTCTGGAATAACAACAGTAAGCATTTATTATTGGTGAAGAGTCTTCTGGTGAGCAGGGAGGTTCTACTGAAATGAGCAATGTTCGGGTGATTTCATCTTGTATCTGCAGTTAGCTGGCAAAGTCACTGAGAGGTAGCTGGTCAAGGACGGCATCACATGTCTTATGGTTGGCTAGCTTTTGGCTGGATGAGGAGTGACTGAAACCTATGAATCTCTACTTCTATCAGGCTAGTTCATGGCAACTAGACAGAGTTCCAAGAGAAAAAGTAGAAGAAACAGGGCCTATTGAGGTCTCAATACTGACACGCTGTCAGTTCCACCACATTCTACTGGCCAAAGTAACTTCTAAGGTGAGTCCAAATTTAGAGGAAAGGAAATAAGATCTACCTATTTATGAAAGGAGCTACATGCAAAGTTATATAGCAAAAGTTGTGGATACAGGGAGGAATGGAAAACTGAAGCCGTTATTTTAATCAACATATCACACTGGTTGAGGCTGCATTGTCAACCTTTTTTGTATTGTATCTCAAATTTATCTGGAAATTTTAGTACTTAGAAGAAAGTCAGTAGGTTCACTTCCATTCCAGACATAGAAAGTCATGAGAGACAGCTGCTCTCACACAAAGAATCAAAACAAGTCACTTAAGCCATACCAAAGAGCTGAACCCACATACATGTGCACAAACACACACACACACACTCACCAAAAGAACAAACCTCCAGAAAGTGAGAGGCCCTCTACACAAACAAGAGACTCAACACTGCCCTAATCTCTGGGGGTGCTGTAGCAAATGGGAAAAGGGGGAAAACCTCAAATTTCTAAAAAAAATTAAAAAGCCATGTGAATGTTGGCATGAGAAATTAGAGTTTCAAGAAGCCCCAGCCACAAAGCAAGTTTCAATACATCTACTAAATACTTTCTCAAAGGTCCTGGTGGGAGCTGTGCCCCAAAAGTAGGAGTAGAGAAAGAGGTGAGAAGAATCACCCCTGAAATGCATCATTCCTCCTCACATGTAGTAATACTGTGTCCAAAAGGAATGAAGAGGCAGGTGGGAGAGATGAGACAAATCTCTCCCCCATTCACACTGGATTTCACCTAAGAAACACTAAGGTAGGACAGTAGAACTGAGAGAAACCATAACACATTTCAGGCTTTCAATCATTAAAGAATAGGGGAGAGGGTAGATGTGATAAAATCTCCCTTAAAGGTATTCTAGTCCTTTATGATGATTATAATTACAACTCTTAGAAGACCCAGAGGGCAAAAAGCAGGGCTGAAAAGCTTCCTATGCTAAATTAAGGAGCAGGACTGGAGAGCAGAGTATTCCCCAGAAACCCAATGTGCTAGCAGGTTGGTGGGATACCAGGGAAAGATTCCTCCCCTCCCCCACCACCAAATCTTGTAATCGGCAACTTGTTTGGGCAGCACAGATATATTTTTGTAATATCACTAGCACCCAGATCCCAGGTCTACTCATTGGAAAATCCTGATCCCACAATCAAATCATTGGAAGCCAGGGGTAAATTGAATCAAATAAAAGCTGCAACAAAGCCCAGACTGAGCTTACAAATCAGATTGAATCAGCCTTCACCATGGTATAAGAAAGGGTGCATCCATTTCTGGAGGTAAACATTATTTATTTCAGTCTTTATGATTCTTTCATCTCCAGCATACAATCAAAATAAAATCACAAGACGTACCAAACAACAACAAAGAAATGCAACTATGATAAGTAAATAAAACAGAAAGTTGAAGCAGATCAAGAAATGGCCCAGAGGTTGGAATTGCCAAGTAGAGACTGTAAAAATAACTGATTAAAAATATTAAAATATCTAGGAGAAAATGCATGACAAGATGGGGAGTTTATCAGAAACATATGAACTATACAAAGTACCAATTGGAAATGCAAAAATGAAAAATAAAATATCAGGAAAAAAAGAATTTATAAGCTTGGCTGAAGAATAGGCTAAGCATAAAAAAGGGAAAAAAAGTGAATGAGTAAATGAGTCTATAAAAGGTATCCAAACTAAAACAAAAATAGAAAAAGAGTAGGGAAAAAATGGGCATTAGAGACTTGTGACACCGTATCAAATTGTCCAACTATGTGTAACTGGAAATTTAGAGAGTGAGGAAATGCATTAAGTGAAAACAACTGAGAATAGCCCAAAAGGATTAAAGATATTAACCCACATATCCAAGACATTCCACAAACACCAGCAGGAAACAAGCAGGATAAATACAAAGAAAAAATATAGGCACATCACAGTAAAACTGCAGAAAACCAAAAATAAAGAGCACATCTTAAAAAGCAACCAGAGATAAAACATAGTACATACAATGGAAAAAATTATATGAATGATGGCTGTCTTCTCAGCAGAAACAATGAAGATCAGAAAAAAAAAAAAAATGCACTGACATCTACAAAGTATTGAAAGAAAAAAAAAGTCAACCTAGAATTCCGTATCAATCACAAATATCCTTCAAATTTCAAGGGAAACACAGAAATCCTCAGACAGACAAAAGCTAAGAGAATTCATCTCTAGCACACTTGAGCTACAAAAAAATGATGAAAGAAGTGATTCAGGCTGAAAGGCAATAAAACTAAAAGGAATTCTGAAAACCAGTAAGAAATGAGGAGCACTAGAAAGGTTAAATACTTGACTCAATGTAAAACATTTTTACTTTAGTACCTTTATTTTATATAAATATATTTTCATACATTTCATTTAATTATTTAAAGCAAATATAACAATGAATTGTGAGGCTTATTACATAAGTAGTAGTAAAATATAAGATGGCAGCAGGAAGGGTTGGAGAAAGCAATTGGAATTTAATTGATAGAAGGTTTTTATATTCTCTGTGAAGTGATAGAATGTTATTTGAAGGTATTCTCCAATCATTTAAAACTGCATATTGTAATCTCCACAGCAACTACGTCATACTAATAAAAATGAGCAGCTAAAACTTAATTACAGAAAAAAAAATATTAACAGATTCAATTTACCCAAAAGGAAGCAGAAAAGGAAGACAGAACAAAGAATGAGAGAAAAAGATATAAAATAAAAATCAGAATGGGAAACTAAAACTCAATCTTATTCCTAATTACATTAAAGGTAAATGAACAAAACCAGCCAATTAAAGGGCAGACGGTTGGACCAATGGGGGGAAATCTAATAACGATATGCTGTTTACAACAACAACAACAACAACACACACACACACACACACACTTCAATTATAAAGAAAAATACAGGTTGATAGACAATGTATACAATATAAACATCAAGCATAATAAAGTCAGTATGGCAATATTAATATCAAAAAAAGTAGAATTACAGAAAATAGTACTACTATAGATAAGAAGGAACATTTCATAATGATGAAAGCATCAATTCTTCAAATAAACAGAGCAACCCTACATGTTAATTTAGCTCTAACAACAGAGCTTCAAACATATAACATAAATTGACATGGAACATTCTCCAAGAATGTAATAAACATAAAAAAATTTAAACCATACAGAGGAAAAATATCATACAGAAGATATTCCCTAAACACAATAGCATTAAATTGCAACTGAAAAATAAAGTATCTAGAAAAATCCCCAAATTTTAAATTAAATGACACATTTATAAATAACTCATAGATCAAAGAGGAAATGATGAGGAAAATTAGAAAATATTCTGGACTGAGTCACAGTGAAAATGTTAGAACATATCAAAATTTATGAGATACAGTTTTAAAAATGCTTACAGGAAAATTTAGGGTATCAAATGTTTATTACTTGAAAAGTATGCAGTTCTAAAATAAAATCAATAATCTAAGGCAGGAGTCAGTAAACTATGGCCATGGGCTAAATCCAGTTTCCTGCTGTTTTCATAAATAAAGTTTTATTGAAACAAAGGCACTCTCATTCATTTACATTTTGTCTATGGCTGCCTTCAGGCTGCAATGGAAAAAATGGGGTAGTTGTAACAGACCACATGGCCCACAAAGTCTCTATTTATGATCTATTCCTTTATTTTCAATCCCTTGTGTAAGTTTTCACCTTAACAAATGAGAACAAAGTAAGCAGAAGAGATGAAATCATAAAGAGCAAAAATTAACAAACTATAAAACGGGAAACAATAAGAGAAAATATATAAACCACATGTTGGTTCTTTAAAAAGACTAATAAAATTGACAAATTACTACCACAACTGAAACAAAAAGAAGATATAAATTATTAAGAAGAGGAATTAAAAGAAGAACATCATTACAGATCACATGGACATTTTTTTTCTTTAATGGTCAGGGAGTTTTTTGAATAACTTAATGTCAAATTCAAAAACTTCAATGAAATAGATTCCTTAAAAAAATAAATTATCACACCTCACATAAAATGAAAAAAAAATCTAAATGTCCTCATATGTGTTAAAGAAATTGAGTTCATAGTCAAAAACCAAAACTTTCCCATAAACTTCGGCACAGACGGTGTCACCAGGGAATTCTACAAACATTTAAAGAAGAAATGATATCAATTTTACACAGCCCTTTCAAAAAAAAATAGAGGATGAAACAGTTTCCAACTCATCTAGGAGGCCCACGTAACCCTGATACTGACACTTGACAAGGATTATTACAGAAAAGAAAATCACAGATCTAAATATCTCATGAAGAAATGCAAAAATTCTCATGAAAATCTCAGCAAACAGAATTCAATAATATATTTTTAAAAGTTAATGCATCATGACCAGGTAGGATTTATCCTAGGAATCAAAGATTGATTTAATATTCAAAAAAATCAATTAATGTAATACATCAGTGGCAAAAGAAAAGACAAAAATTATATTATCATCCCGACAGATGCAGAAATTCAATACCTTTTTGTGATTAAAAAAAAACTTCAATAAGGAAAAAAACTTTAAGCTGAATAACAAACCCATGAAAAACCTATAGCTATCACCATATCTCTTACCATATTTAATATTAATTGTTTTCCCCCAGATTAAAAACAAAGCAATGATGTTTTTCTTACCACTTGTACTCAATAATATCCCAGAAATCATACAAAATGCAATAAAAAAGAAATAAAATGTATAAAGATTAGAAAAGATAAAATTCTAGTTATTTACAGACCACACTATTATGTATGTAGAATGTCCAAAGGAATCTACCAAACTACTAAAACTAATTAGTAAATACAACAAAGTCACAGGACAAAAGGTTGACATAAAAATTAATTTTATAACCACACATAACCAATAAACAATTGAAAATTGAAATTTAAAAACACACTAGCTCTTTCCTTTTTCTTCCCCTTTCCTTCCTGAAAAACTCTGTCCAAAAGCCATTAGGTGGGCCTGAACACAGTTGGGCATCTCTGCAGGGAGGTGGGGTAAAGTTGTCATGGGACAGTACATGGTACTGAAGCCCAAGCATAGTAAAGAGAACATTTTCAAGAGAAGCTGGCCCATTGCAAAGTGTCAGAGTCTGAGCAGAGTGAAAGGGTTGTCTGCATGGGGGAAGGTGGGTAGGTTCAGGGCACCAAAGCCCACGTAGGTTGAACAGGACATCCAAGTGGGAGGGAAGCCCAGCACAAGGTGCTGGAGTCTGAGTAGGGTGAGCAGGGTGGCAGCAACAATGGGAGAATGATACCCACAGGGGGAGTGATCAAATAAGTAAACATACTAAGGGTAATAGGAGTTAGATTTCTCACTATCATAAAGAGATGTACAAATATGAAAAGGTAGAAAATTAAGAGTGTCAGATGGAATTAAATGTATTGGTATAAACCAGTGGTTTTCCATAAATATAGACAGGTATCCATATAAACAATATATATAGTAATGAGCATACCTAACGCCCAAGTGTTGGTTTCTGAACACCATTCTGAAATAAAAGGATTAAGGGCTTCTTGGATAAATGGCTGTTTCCAGGTCGAAAGCAAGAAAAGTAAGATGAGCCTGGAACATTTTTTTTGTAAGAAAGGAAGTAAGTAGTTAAAGAACAATGCAGGTATGTCAAACAGACATGGGGGCCAGCTTGAAGGTGCTCCTATCAGCCCAATCTGGGACAATTTGAGCATAAAAATAAAGAATGATATTAATGAATTAAAGTCTATTAAATAAAATAGGAATGCATAAAAAATAGGAATGCATGAGCATATGCTGATAAAAATGAATAATTTTGAAGTTTGATAAAAATAAGACACTCAAAATATCACTAAACAAATATTTATTACAAAGGTATAAATAGTAAATTTACAGTGGAGAAGTCTAATAGACATTACTTTAATCAATCAAATAAACATCAATCAAAGTTAAAAATCCCCAGTAAGAGAACAAATCAAAACTATGTGCCACTTGACAGGATGCAATAAGAATAATACAGCCCTGTTTCCATGATATTTCTGCCAAAGATGAATAACCTAAATCTAACCAAAAGGAAAAATCAGACCCATCCAAAGGCTATAAAATAATCATAAAATTTGTCACGGTCATAAAAATCAAAGAAAGACAAAGAAACTCTTTCAAATTAGTACAACAAAGTACAACATAGGATTCTGGATCAGATGCTTGTCCTATAAGGAGCATTTTGGGGAAGCTGACAAAATTTAAATGGAGTCTTAAGATTATATGTTAACAACATACCCATGTTTATTTCCTGATTTTGAAGGTTGTATTGTGGTTATTAAGGGAAACACCCTTGTTTTTAGGAAATGCATGCTGAAGTATTAAGGGATGATATGATACCGGGTTGACAAATTACTCTCAAATGCTTTAGAAAAAGTTTCTTTGTTCTCTACTCACAACTTTTTGGAAAGTTTGAGGTTCTTTCAAAAAAAGAGAGAAACAGTATAATTTTCAATATCAAAAGTGTCAAATACACAGTGATAAATCTAATGAAATATGTATATGACATACCTACCAAAAAAAAAAAAAAAACCAACAAAAACACAGTATTCCTGAGAAAAGGTAGAGACTTGAATAAATGGAGAGTTATACAATGTCCATAGATTAGAATACTCACTGTTGTTAAGACATTCATTATCCCTAAACTGGTATGCAACTTCAACAAATCAAAATTCCAGCAGGCTAATTATTACAAATACACAAAATAATTCTAAAATTTATATGAAAGTACTACAGATCAAGAATAACCAAAGCAAAACTGAAAAATATTAACAAAGCTGGAGAACTAACACTATCTAATTACAAGTCTTATTCCAAAGCTATAGTAATCTAGACAGTTTCATAGGATGGTAGGATAAAAAACTAGATCAATGAAAAAGAAGAGACTATGAAGAATAGTCTATTAAGAAATAGACCCACATTTAAATGGTCAATTGATTCTTCCTAAAGATGCCAATTCAGTTGTATGGGGTAAAGAACATCTTTTTAACAAATCTTGCTAAAGTGATTGAATTCTATATATGGAAAATAATGAACCTTAATCCCTTTTCTCCATATAAACAAAATTAATTCGATATGAAATCATGTGCTTAGACATAAAATTCAGAAATTTAACACTTTTAGAAAAAAAAAGAATATTCTCATGACCTTGGATAGACAAAAATTTTTTTGAAGACACAAAAAATACAAACCCTAAAAATTAAATTTTGAAAAATGAGACTTCATCAAAATTAAAACTTTCCACTCATCAAAAGACACCATTATGACAATGAATAGGGCAAGACAAAGATTAGGAAATATATTTACAACATCTATATATACACAATGGACTTATATCCAGAATACACAAAAAAATAAATGAACAATTAAAAAAATAAGCGACTACATTCTTAAAAATTCACAAAATACCTTAATAGATGCTTCACAAAAGAAGATATACAAATAACCAACAAGTTATTTCAAAAAGGATTCAATATCATCATCCTCAGGGAATGTTGGCTAAAGACCATAACCAGCACTCAAAGCCCACAAGAATGGCTAAAATAAAAGACTGACAATGCCAAATGTTGGCAAGTATGTGAAACAACTGGAACTCTCAAACTTTGCTGGTATGAATGTACAAATGTCACCATCACTTTTAGAACTATGTGTCAGTTTCTTATAAAAGTTAAACAGATGTGTGCCCTCTGATCCATCTGTCCTTCAACTAGATATTTACTCAACAGAAATGAAAACATGTTTACTCAAAATCTTATATAAGTAAAACACTTTTAGAAATGTAAGAAATACATGGATAACCGTCAAAAGGTGGCAACAATGTGAATTCCCATCAACTGGAGAATGTTGAAGCCTTCAATGGATTTATTACTACACAGCAATAAAAAGAATGAGCTAATAATACACATGACAATATGCATGAATCTCAAAAACAAGCATGTTTTTTTTTAATTTTTTTATTGTTACTTTAATCCCCATACATTATATCATTAGTTTTAGATATAGTGTTCCATGATTCATTGTTTGTGCATAACACCCAGTGCTCCATGCAGAACGTGCCCTCCTCAATATTCATCACCAGGCTAACCCATCCTCCCACCCCCCTCCCCTCTAGAACCCTCAGTTTGTCAAAAACAAGCATGTTAAACAAGAGAATCCAAAAAAAAGAAATCCAAACCATAAGAATAACCATATATATGGAATCGGTAGACAAACAAAGCTAATCTAAGATGACAGAAATCAGCAGTGGTTGCTGGCAGTGGGAGGTGAAGCCACAACTGACTGAAAAGGAGCCTAAGGGTTTCTGGGATGATGGAGATCTGTGTCATTTTGAGTGGTGATTTCGCTGGTGTGTATAACTCAAAATTCAGTGCATTTTCCTATATATTAATTATATATCTCAATGAATAAAAGAAGGTACTTTCCTCTAAATGTCTGGTTCAGGACCTATCTCAGATGAACGAAATGTTCAGTGTTTAGATTTCTTCCCTGCAGAAGAGCACAATGTTTGAAAAATTAAACATTTAGGATATGTATAATACATCAGTATACACATTTGCAGCTCAGTGCTTCCAAATAGTTGCTACCCACCCAAACAAATCAGTAAAAGAGAGCCATCACAATCATGCGTAATTGGCCAGCCCCCCGTCATGTCCTGGGTTGTATCGAACTGCCAGTAGCACCCTGTCCGTGACTTGGGGACCATGAAGTCACAGCTACCTCACTGAGGTTGAGAGCACTACCTTGCAAGTCAGGCAGACGTAGGCCCGAATTCTGCCTCAGAAAATGCCCTACTGTAGCTTCATGCTCTTCTTTAATAGTTCTATGAGCCGTAAGTCTAGTGGTAAATGGTGGAGAGTTCTTCTCATTTCAATCTATTAAAGGGACCTCCTCATTTTAGGTCTATCCTAAGGGTCACAAGATGTAGCATCAGCTCCAGTGACACAGGCCACACGAGAATCATAAATGCATACTTCACTTAGCCCCTCACACCCTTGGCCACCCCTTCCCCTCTTTCGGAAATAGCAAATGAATAACTGAGACGCGACACCAAGTGGCATGGGCATTGGAAAAAAGTGCAGCCAGAATGTAAAACACCTTCCTGGAACAAGACTGTCATGGGGAAAATAGATATTTACTTATTTTTGGGTTATGCATGATCGAGGATGCCACTCCCCGGCCCTGGGTTCTCATTTAACTCCCCTCAGGCATGCAATTGTTTGACAGGCTTAAAACTCATGAATCTATTTCCGAAAATGGAGACAGACATCAAGGCCCTCCTGTCTGAGTGTGTAGAACAAAGAGCAAAGAGCAGAAGAAACCAGCAACAGAGGGTGAGCCCACAGACAGCTGCTGCTGCATCTGTCTTAGAGCAGAGGCAAGGAAAATGCTCCTTTGACTTTGGAAAACTTTCCATACCCTCCCCCATAACTGCCAAGCTACCCCAGACTTCCTCACTAAAGCCCCAGGCACACCTATCTTCCAAGATATAGGTGTGACCCTCTTTTCTTATTTCGAGTCAGGGTGAGACCTCCAGATTTAGTCACCACTGCTACGAGGACCTCAGATGGTTTGCTGAACCAGGAAGAAGACTGAGCAGCAACAAGGCGGCAGGACGCTCCTTCACAGAGAGCCACATGCTCCTAATTCATTCACACACTTTCCTCTGGGCAAGCCAACAATTTAAAACCTTCCAACATGGGTCTTCCAGGAATTATAAAAGTGGGAGTACATCCAGATTTGAGGACTAGTGGCCCCTGTTCCCTGGTGCCACCCCAGCTGGAAGACAGCCAGGAACTGGTTACAGAGTCTCTTTGACAGAAATGGAGATTAGCAGGTGTTAAAGACAGATTAGCAACTAAATGAGTTTCTCACTGGCATAATCAGTATTCAAAAAAGGAAGGTTTTAGAGAGAAGGTGGGCAGCTGCTGGGAGTCTTCTCTGACAAGAAGAAATTTGCCTGCATTTGCCAGGCCTGTGCAAACTCAAGAAACCAAAGCATAAAGGTAGCCCATTAACGGACTCTGGAGCAGGCAGGCACTCAGGCAGAATGTGCATCTGAGATAAGATGGGGTCAGAGCAGGTTCGCTTCTGTTTTCCAGGCACTTCCCGGGGGATGGGAAGGAGGAGGTTCCATTTCTGTCCTTTCCTTTTTGTCCTGACTCCGGTTCCGACTCTAGTGCCAGTATACCAGGGGTTGGTGCAGTACCTTCCTTCTGCAACCTGAGGTCTGGGGCCACTGGGCTGGAGGGTAGAGGGAAAAGTTTGAACAGTTTCAGATGAAACAGTGCTGTCTTGGTCCGTTCGGGCTACTATAACAAAAATACCATAGACGGAGTGGCTTAACCATCAAACCTTCTCTTACAGTTCTAAAGGCTGGAGAATCTAAGATCGAGCTGTCAGCAGGTCCGGTGTCTGGGGGGAACCCTCTTTCTGGTTTGCAGATGGCTGTCTTTTCTTTGTACTTTTACTTGGCAGAGAGAGAGAGAGGTCATCTCCCTTTTCTCTTCTTAAAAGGGCACTAATCCCACTCATGAGAGCTCCACCCTCATGACCTAATTACCTCCCATAGGCCCCACCTTCTAACACCATTCCATTTGGGGTTGGGCAGCAACATATAGAATTTGGGTGGGACACAAACATTCAATCCACAGCAAATATCAAATACAGAGTCAGCTAGATTTTTAGAGCTAAAGAAAGAAAACAACTATTTATTAAAGTACCTACTATGTGCCATGCATTTTATGGGGCCCCTTTCATCATTTTATGTTAACCCAAAGGACAGATTAACCCAAAAGACCTAGTCCACATTAGTAGATGTAGCATAAGAGAAACTAAAGACAGATTGAGTTCCCTGTTTCTCTCCTTCCCGTGGTTTTATATTTCCTCCTTAATGCTATTTTGAATTTGTTTGGGCTCAAATTATATTACACCCTTGTCATCTCCATTAGCTAAAATGTATTTATGGCTGATTATGCATGCAGAAAATAAATTAAATATCTGAATAACATTACCAGTAATTGGTGAAATTGCCTTATGTTTTCACATCCTTACAACAAAAAAGGCATCAACAAATGACCGGGAAAACAAAAGGATAATCCATTATAATTGTCCATATTACCATAGAGATAGGACAGACACAATTATGGGCAATTTCTGTGTCTAAAAATCAAGTGTGATGAAAATTATATTGAAGTTAACAAAAAAAGAATGACTTTAACTGGGGTTTTAAAACAACTGCTAGTCGGGATAAGAGGGAATAGCCCCTGCTCTGAAACATCAGCCACTGACTTGGAAGTTGATGCTGAATCTCTCAAGTTCTACAAAATATAAACCATGGCTGAAGTGCTCATTTAGATCTGCCAGAGTGATTCTTCATGATATCATCACCCTTCAGACACCACTGGTTTATTGGTGAAATATTTATGCTGATTTAGGGAGAGACTCTAATGTGTTTTAGTTTCTAAACACCTAAGTTCCAGCTCCAGCAGAGCCTGATATATATACTAGATGAGACTGGCTTAATCTCTCCTTCAGTTGCATATCTGTGTTTTCTGAAAATGCTATAAATTTTAAATATTTATCATAGTAATCATTTTATTATGGTATAGGTACTGACCAGTTGGGAAGGATGTCAGTTGCTTATCAGAGCAGGATTTGGGACCCCTTTTGTGTAGGAAGGGGGACCCAGTCACTGGGATGCACAGAGAAGCTGCCATATACCAACCAATATGGAAGTCTTTTAACGTTTTAACAATGGGGCAACTGTACAATGTGTCCCGCTAAATGTCAGCACTGCACAGACGCACAGATGAAAGACCAAGTCTGGCCTCTCACTTTGCCTCACTTATCCAGGTGGCTCCTCTCAGCATCTTGCCAAATGGACACCCCAGGAAACTGCATCCCTGCAAAGCTCTGGCAGGTAATATGGCAGCCTAAGCCAAAGACCAATCTACAAGAACACACCTTCACTTTCAGCACTGACAGCTTGAAAACCCCAATCCTGCCCACAGAACACAGCAGCTGGGGCCCAAGCACAGCACCATTTTGATTTTTAAAGCCAAAAATGCAAGAGATTTAAAACAGAGAAAGTCTCCAAATCTACCCAAGGGAACCTAAAGAATAAAACAAATCAACAAAGAGAGATGTTGCAGGACCTGTATCTTGAGAGAAAGAGAACCTTTCCATTTACACTGTGAGAGTGAACTTTATAAAGTGCAGATCCAGTCATGCCATTCCTCAAAATTCCTCGATTGCCAAACCTTTACTATGGCACCCAAGGGACTTGCCTCCCTCTGTTTCTTGCTGCCTACACCCTCCATCTAAGCAACACTGAACCCACTGTGGTATCAGAACACACTGTATACTCCCACTTCATTGGGTGCACACTCCATTACAACCCATGGCTTAAGTCTTGGAATTGTTTGCTAGAAACCCAACTAGTTGCCTTCACCCAAGTGTCCTGAATAACACAAGGCTTGGTACCTATTAGGTCACAATAATTTGGGCCCAAGAGATAATTCAATTTAATCACCAAAAATGGTGGCCAGACTACCATAAATCTTTGGGAAAATAAAGATATGTCTAATATATTCTAAGATCACATGATCAAAAATGAGCAGACCTGAAAATTAAAAGACCAACCCTGTCACAGTGGAGTGGTAAAGATGAGGAAGAATTGGAACTCTCATCCGTTACTGATGAGAATGTAAAATGGTACAACAACATGGAAAACAGTCTGGCAGCTTTTAAAAAGTTAAACATATACCTACTATATGATCCAGCCTTTCCAGTCTTAAATATTTATCCAAGAGAAATGAAAGTATATATTCATACCAACTTTTTACACAATGTTCACAAAAACTTTATTTGCAATAGGCAAAAACTGGAAGCAACCAAATGTCCTTAAACAAGTGAATGGATAAACAAATTTTTTTTGTGAATGGTACATGTATACAATAGAATACCTCCCAGCAAGAAAAAGCAATGAACTATTGATACATAACAACATGGATGAATTTCAAAGCAATGATGCTAAATGAAAGTAACCAAGCAAGAAGAGTATATGCTATATTATTCCACCAATATAAAATTCTAGAGAATGCAAAGTCATCTATAGTGACAGAAAGCAGATCAGGGCTTCCTGAGGGATCAAAAAGGGAAGGATGGAAAAGGGACAGAAAAGGGAGGAAGGAGAGACTATAAAGGGGAAAGGGGAAATTTTGGGGGTTTATGACCATATTCACTATTTCTAGTATGATGATGGTTTCATAAGTATATAGACAGGTCAAGACTCATCAAATTCTATACTTTATTTTATATATTATATTTATTATATTATATTATATTATATTATATTATATTATATTATATACATATATATATTTTTTTTAAGTGGGCTCCAGGCTGGGCAGAGGCTTGAGCTGAGCCACCCAGGTGCCCCTCAAATTCTATACTCTAAATACATGCAGTTTATTGTATGTCAATTTTACTTCAATAAAGTTATAAAAAAATTTAAAACTAAGCATATGCTTTATGAGAAACCAGTCATTGTGGTTTAGGGAATGCTCTGATTTTAGAAGTAGAGGTTAGAGACTGAGAACAGTCACCCTTTAGAAGAAGGACAAAATATAAAAAAAAAAGTCTAACAGTCAAGGCTGTCCAATGATAAAATACACTGGCCTCATAGGTAGTGAGTTGCCAGTCCCTGGAAGTATTAATCTGATGACCACTATTAGTCTTAGAAATGGATTTCTATCCTGGTTGGGCAATTCTTGTATACAATCCCTGAGATTCTTGAAACTCTAAGTTCACTCGTTCACTGAGATGGCACTGGCAGGATACATTTGCTGGTAGCAAACTCCCTGTTACAGATGCTCACAAAAACAACCATTAGGAATTTCCCTCAAGAATAAAAGAAGTGAAAATAATTCAAAGGACTAGACTTCAAAGTGGAGTTGAAAGGAAATCAGTTCTTCAGATATAGAAATTACAAGTGAGTACAAAGAGAACAGTGAGTGATGGAACTTTGGAGAGAGGGTGGCTGGGTGGCAGACAGTCTGGGTGTGAGAATATCTGGGAGCAGGGGGCAGCACTGGGGTCTAGAAAACCTCGGGGGTTGATGTAAGAAACTAAGAAACAGAGGTCTCAGCAGGGGTGGGAAGGCTGGAGTCCAGGGATGTTTTATCACAGATGCTGATGGACTTGATCTGAAATTATCTTTTAAAGAACAAAATACAACCCCATGTTCAAAAGCTCCCAATAGCTTCCTGTCGTACTTAGAATACCATTAAAATTCCTTACCAGGGTTGCATGGGTACTGCTAAGTAAAAATTGCAAGATGGAGAGAAATGTACAGCAAAAATGGGATGGGATTTAAAACAAAGACAATAAAAATTCCTTGTGTGTGTACGTGGATTCTACATGAGCATTTTACACAAAGGCATCACTCTCAATGATGACACTAAATTAAAACTTCTCCTAAAGCCTGTCCCAGGTCCCCCATAAGCCCCACTCTGGCATATGGTGCTGCTCTGAGGGGGAGACAGGGATAATTGCTGGAAGCAGAGGGGGTCCTTCAAGGAGCAGTTGTGATCTCCACCAGCCACCTGGATGAAGCAATTAAATGATCGAGTGAGTGAATAGTAACAAGATGCCAAAGGGATGAAAATTGACTTGGGTAAAGGGAAAATGAGGTCAATTTCCTCACTCCTGAAAAAGAAGGTGAATGTTAAGGGCAGATTCTTCTCTTTATCTCATGTCCCCTCCTTGGCTCATAGAGGAGAGGACAACACTCTGTTCTTGTGGGAAGGAAGCTGACAATTCTCTCCACACTTTTTCTCCCCCAAAGAAAAGAGGAAAGGACTAAAATAAGTGGTCAGAGGGCAACACCTACTGGACCGTGGTTTCCTAAAGGACAGGGATGGGGTGCCTCAGAGGTAGGACCCACTGTCGACCACTTGCTCTTTGAACACATCCCAGACATCTCTTTCTTTCTATCTTCTGTGTCTCAAGGTCTATAGGGTTCATCCCTGTAGCTGGATGGATAACTCAGGTCAGACCTGACCTACAAGTTAACTATCTTCAATTCCGAGGAGAAAGCATAGGAGACTCTACTCAGCCTCAGGCTACATTGTTATTCAAGGTTTAACTGGAGATTCTGCTTTGGATGTCGTTAGGGGGGTTGGGTAGCTGTCAACAAAATGGAACCATGTGCTTTGTGAGGGAGCCCATAAGTCAGAATCCTGGAAGAAAAGGGAAGAGACTGGTAGGATATGACTACCATGAAGTCTTAAACAGTGAGAAAAACCAGTGGAGTTACATAAAGAAGTAGCAAATTAGTCTGTGAATATACAATGACATTAGGCACTCTTCTATCTTCACCACCACCACCACCATCACCACTGTGAGGTACTCACTCTTCTCTCCACTTCATATGTGATTAAGTGGAGATAGAGCGCTGTGGACTGAATGTTTGTGTCCCCCAGAATTCTTGTGTTGAAACCTAATCCCTTATGTGATAATATTAGGAGATGAGGGCTTTGGGAGGTGATTAGGTCATGAGGGTGGAACTTTCATGAATGAGATTAGTGTACTCATAAAAGAGACACCACAGAGCTCCCTAGCCCCTTTCATCATGTGAGGACACAGCAAGAAGATGGCCGTCTATGAATCAGCAAGCAGGCTCTCACCACTCATCGAGTCTGCCAGCACCCTGGTCTTGGACTTCAGAGCCTCCAGAACCATGACAGATATCTGTTGTGAAGAAACTACTCAGTCAGGGGGCACCAAGTTGGGTGGCCAACTCTTGATTTTGGCTCAGGTCATGATCTCAGGGTCCTGGGATTGAGCCTCGCATCGGGCTCTGCGCTCAGTGGGGAATCTGCTTGAGATTCTCTCTCTTCCTCTGCGTCCCCTGCTCACTGGTTCATGCACACTCTCTCTCTCTCTCTCTCTCTCTCTCTCTCTCTCTCAAAAATAAATAAATAAATAAATCTTTAAAAACAAAATGAGCGACCCAGTCAGCTTCATCCAAATGGATGAAGACATAGAGAGTTAAAACAACTGGTAGTGGTACCAGGCTAGCACCAGAGAGCTCTTCATCACTGCACTATTCTACCAATTTAAATGAATGAAAATATATCATAATGATTATTATGTTATGATTTCAATTCGAAAGAGAAAAATACTAAACCAAGTATGCCCAGCAGCTCTCTAAGCCAAAGATAGGTAGGAAAAGCACAGAAAAAGCAGTGTGGGATAGTGGGAGAGCTCAGTGTGTTCCCAGAAGTCTAGGGTTCAAGTGCCAGTTCCACCACGAAATTTCAGCTCCCTCAGCTGGGAAACTCTGTGTCCTGGCAAGGCTCAGACAAGATCACACGCACGAAAGCATTTTACGCATGCAATGCCATGTCTTGAGCAAGCAAACGCTTGATATGCTTGTAGTGTCAGTTGTGATAAGTAACCAACTTTGAGTTGACCTGATGGTTCTCCACCCAGGGTGATTTTTTTTGTCCCAAGGGACACTGGGCAATGTCTGGAGACCTCTTTGGTTGTCACAACTTGGGGGACGGTTTGCTACTGACATCCAGTGGGTAGAGGCCGGGGATGCTGGCAAAGGTCCTACATTGCACAAGACAGCCCCCTAAATAAAGAAATATCCAGCCCAACGTCTCAAGAGTGCCACAGCTGAGAAACACTACTTTGGAATAAATTCATGTGTTATAACAATTCGGGAACAGACTGGACACTCAATATGCATTTGTTGAATATTAGTATAGAAAAACAAGGGAATAATTGAGCCCTGCAATATGGTTAATCTGAGAGAGCAATGTCACAATCAGTAAACCGGATGTAAATAAGCCAGGAAGACTGAGGGATAAGCTACATCTTTGCTACTCAAAATGTGGTTCATGGACCAGCTTCACCCTCACCTGAACACCTTTTAGAGAGAATCCCAGACACTACCCCAGATCTGCTGAATCAGAATCTGAATTTTAATAAGATTCCCAGGTGATTCATAGGTATGTTAAAGTCTGAAAAACACTGTCCTAGAGTCTATACTTGATGGCGGGTTACTTCCCAAGGCCAGTCTTACGTTCCAACTGACTAGTGCAGAAACTAAGGTCTCTTGAAGATCAGCCCAGCTGAAGTCTCCCTCTTGGCTTATAACCCAGCTCTGTCCACAGGTGGCATTTCCCCCTGGATGCTCTCCATTTGGATAACAGAGAGTGTGTCCCCCAGGCACAACAGCAGAGCCTTCTCTCTCTTTGCTCACAAAGTAGAGTGCTGAATATAATGAAATATGGCACATCATCAATACCCCCTATGCAGAAACTGTACAGAATGCCACAGCTGAAAGATTCTTTGAAGAGGAAAAGAAAATTCTATTGCAACCTTTATTTGGAGTTTGATTGCTTCATTGCCTCTTGCCCTCCAGGTGAAGGGGCAGCCAAGAAAAATGCATTCTGTGTGAAACTATGAGCTTGGATAACATTCTGAATGTTGCTCAGACTGTGCCCTGTTGCACTGAGAAGGGAAAAGTGGTGCCCTGCGTCTGCCCCAAAGCCAAACACTTCCCCCAATCAGGATTATCTTATTCCTCCTTCAAGGAATAACTGGACATAAGAACTCAGTATTTATCAAGCACCGCTAAGTATCATGGCCCTATTCTAAGTATTTGACATATATTAACGCCTTTAATACCTCTGAGGTATTACATACCCTATGAGGCAGGAACTATCGATATCCCCATTTCATAGATGAAGAAACTAAGCACAGAGAAGTTAAGTAACTTTCCCAAAGTCAGATATCTTGGAAGTGGCAAAGCCGAGATTTGAACCTACTGCATCTGGCTTCAGAGCCAGAGTTCTTAACCCCTCCGCCATACTGTTGACATGTATTAGGGACTCTGAAAGGATTTTATGAGCATCAGTAAGATGAAATTTCTTCCCTGATGCCATACCAGCCTCATAAAAGGGAGAGATAAATGAATACAACAGAGCACATTAGGCGCTTGAAGCAAAATGTGCTGTTTTCCCTGGTTAGCACCACCACATCCCTCCTCATTCTCTGTCCTTACTCTAATTTGACTCTAGAAACATGTCACAACTTATCAGTTACCTTCTAGGAGGTCATTAAACAATGGCTGAATGAATGAATAAAGTAATTCATGAATGAATGTGGTCATACAGTGAGATGTGCAGAAAGTAAGGCATTCTGAATACTAATAGGCTCTTGGAGCGAATATCTGCTTTTTTTTTTTTTTTTTCCTATCCAGCACTATTCCTCAAGCTCCCTCCTTATTCATGGAATTGCTTCTTCCTTCCCAACTCTACCAATGTGATTCCCACTGGAGCGGCCATGGCCTCACACTGCAGCACTCCTGGCCTTAGCTGACTGGCCAGGGATGAGCTCCTAAACTGAGCTAGGCCGATGAGTTCCTCTCCTCAGGAATTTTGGAATCGGGAAGAAGAAAATCAGAACAATCTCTCTAAGGCAGTTAAACTATACGATGAAAAAAAAGTGGAATCTGTTGGCATCCACATTTTCAACCCCAAGGAGAAGGCTTGTCTCAGTAAGAGAGCTGCATAAAGCTTTGTGCTAATGTGAAGTCAAGAGCCAAAGAGAAGAAATGGAGAGAAATTACTTCTGACATCATTCAAGTTTCTATTTCCAGACACGTAACCTCTCTGAGCTTTCCTTTCCTCTTTTGTAAAAATAAGGGGAGGGAAATTACATCTTAAAAGGCTCAGTCCCACCACTGTTGAAGAAAGAAGGGTCTCCAACCAGACAGCATCCAAGGACTAGAGTAAGTTGACCCTCCCTCCTGTCTTCACACTCACAGCCCCTAGCATCAGAAAACAGTTAACAGTTGAGAGAATCTAGTTCCCTATAAAATGGCAAATGGCTTTTTAAATGTATACAACTGTCGTCCTGTGTCTTTGGATGCCATGAGCCATTTCTCAGGGTCTGCTCACCTGGATGGGCTCAGCATTCAAATTCTGCTCCTGTAGGGCTGAAAGAGCATGCCCTCTTGGCTCCCACCAAACATCTGGCCTCAACAAGGTAGTTTCCCATGTCCATTACAAGGCTACGCTGTTCCTCAATGAAGAAGCACAGTAGTTTCAGTGAGTTCCAACCATAGCATGGTTGATGAAAATAGCCCTTAAAATCCCCTAGACTCATGGTTTTCACATTTTTCTTCAAGGGTCCTCAGAGGTCACCTGGGGAGAAGGGGGGGAAGTTAAATGGAATGGTCCATCTACTGGCTTCCACCATTGTAGCACTATTCTGATATACTTTCTTCAGGTTTAACATGTATTAGGGTTCTCCAGAGAAACAGAATGCATAGGAGATAGATAAATAGATGATAGATGATAGATAGATAGATAGATAGATAGATAGATAGATAGATAGATAAGGAGATGTATTATAGACAAGAAGATGTATTATATTGTATTATATTTTTTAAATTTTTACATTTTTTAAGTTAACATATAATGTATTATTTGTTTCAGGGGTACAGGTTTGTGATTCATCAGTCTTACACAATTCACAGTGCTCACCATAGCACATACCCTCCCCAATGTCCATCACCCAGCCACCCTATCCCTCCCAGCCCCCTCCACTCCAGCAAACCTCAGTTTGTTTCCTGAGATTAAGAGTCTCTTATGGTTTTGTCTCCCTCTCTGGTTTCATCTTGTTTCATTTTTCCCTCCCTTCCCCTATGATCCTGTCTTGTTTCTCAAATTCCTCATATCAGTGAGAACATATGATAATTGTCTTTCTCTGATTGACTTATTTCACTTAGCATAATACCCTCTAGTTCCATCCATGTTGTTGCAAATGGCAAGATCTCATTTTTTGATGGCTGCGTAATATTCCATTGTGTGTGTATACACACACACACACACACACACACACACACACCCCACATCTTCTTTATCCATTCATCTATTGATGGACATCTCAGCTCTTTCCATAGTTGGGCTATTGTGGACATTGCTGCTATAAACATTGGGGTGCATGTGCCCCTTCGGATCACTACATTCGTATCTTTGGGGTAAATACCCAGCAGTGCAGTTGCTAGGTCATGGGGTAGCTCTATTTTCAACTTTTTGAGGAACCTCCATACTGTTTTCCAGAGTGGCAGCACCAGCTTGCATTCCCACCAACAGCATAGGAGGGTTCCCCTTTGAGGAGATGTATTATAGAAATTGTCTCAATTTGTTATAGAGACCAAGAAGTCCTACAATTTGCTGTCCGCAAGCCAGAAAACAAGGAACACTGGTGGTATATTTCAGTCCAAGCCTAAAGGCTTGAGAATCAGGGGAGCCAATGGTGTAAATCCCTTTCTGAGTCTGAAAGCCTAGAACCAGGAGCACTGATGTCTATGAGCAGGAGAATACGGATGCCTTAGCCAAAGCAGAGAGACTGACTTTGCCCTTCCTCTGCCTTTTGTTCTACTCAGGCCCCCAGTGGATTGGATGATTCCCACCCACACTGGTGAGGGAGATCTTCTTTAGTCTGTCTACTGATCCAGATGCTAATTCCTTCTGGAAATACCCTCAAAGATATATCCAGAAATAATGTTTTACCAGCTATGTAGGCATCCCTTAGCCCAGTGAAGTTGACACACAAAACTAACCATCACATAACATGTAATACATTCTAACATTTCCTCTTTTATTTAAAAATTTTAAAAGGAAGCCATACCTCACTAAATAAACATCAGGATCTCCTAATGGGTATCACACTGAAGTTTGAAAAACATTACTCTAACATGCCCACAAAGCACTTTCCATCTTGGATTTACTTGAGTTCACTATATCAAAGATCACAAGCCAGTTTCTACCAGACAACAAGGAACATGATTCATTTGAGCCCCACACAGCTGGCTAGCACAATGTTTAAAAAACAAAACTCATTTCCCAAAGTTTTAAATGGAGACATATCCATTCTAGGCCTCTAGCCTTCCTTGGGGGATAGGGGAGGGGAGGTTGGGGATAGGAAATAGGCAGAAGGTTGTGAAACACAGGGTCTATATTCCCACACAGCTACAATTGGCTGAAGCTGAGTAGTGGCCACTGAATTATATGGAGCATTCCTCTCCCAGTTGACCAAGGTCCCTTTTGCTTATGACAATCTCACTACTATGGAAAAAGAACTCTGATTTGCCCCCTCCACCCCAGACCTTTCCCAAAATATAAGTCTGGACAGGAAGCAATTCCAACACCACTTGGGCTTACCCCAAAGTTGCCTTGACTTCCACATGTCAAGCCTTCCACTGCAAATCCTTTCTCACCAGGGATTCGGTGAGTACAGCCAGCTCTCCTTTTGATAAATACACTTTGCTAAGATGCAGGTCAGTGTAATTTCCCAAAAGGTTAGGAGGAGTGACTGCTCAGAGAGGGCTCGCTTATTATTTCAAATGCCACCCATCCCATTCTCTAACATTTACTGAGTTATTTACAACTTGATTCCTGCCACACCTGCCAGAGTATCTGACCTACTCCTGTCTCCCCTCCAGGCATCATCTCTCCAGCCCTGAAATGGGAGCTGGGGGGCCACAGGGCCATGCCTCCTGGAGCCAGGGTAGTCTCTAGGCTAAGAGAGAGAAGCTACCATAATGGGTAATTTTGCACCAAGTCATGCTTAAAAGTCATCAATAAAATTCACCTATTTTGAGGGATGCCAGGTTGTTAATTGTGTCCATGTGGCTGCAAATGTTTAGTCCATTTTCAATTTGCTCAGACAGATTCAAAAACTAATACTAATGTTTTAAACTAGCAAGCCTCAAAAACACTTCATTTCTTCTTTAAATAACATGGGGCATGTGTTTGGGTCAGTAATTTCAGTTAAAGAAACTTCTGGGGGGGCAAATATTTTTTTTTAAGAAGTTAATTTTATTTAATAAAAATTTAATTAAAAATTTAATAAAAATAAAAATTAAGATCTACCATCTCTTCAGTGTCTACTATGTGCCAAGCAGACACGTGCTATTCAGCTCTTTGCTATGTAGACAGATAGAGAGACAGAGAGATACAGATATTGTTTAACTCACAACATCTCTGCAAGTGAGATATCAGAAAATTAATTCCTTTTTACAAATAAAAAACCAAGGCTCAGAGGGCTTCAGTATTTTCCATATGGCCATTCAGTCATTATCAGAGCCAGGACTGGACTTCAGGACCGTCTGTGCTTTCCACCCCGCCCACTGCTTCTCAATCAAAATCATACCAAGAAGCATCTCCTTGCAGCCAGCATCTATGTCCACATATGCATCAAAGCACCTAGATTACTTAAAGGTAACTCTCGAAATAACTTGTAGCCATCGACTTTCTTCCAGTCTGGAATGAGAAATTCTGGAGCTAGGATGGGCCCAGACTCCTTCTTCCCCCACGACCCAGAAGATCGTGGTCTCCCACCCTACAGTGGTTGAACACCTCAACATTGGGGTCAGACTAACCGAGACTGCAACCCAGCCTCCCTCACTTAGTAGTGATGGGACCTTGGGCAAGTCATTTAGTCTCACTAAGGCTCAGCATCCTCATCTGAAAGAAAGTGGGACACTAACAGTGCCCAACTCATACGGTTATGGTGGGAGACAAATAAAGTACTGTGTGTAAAGCACATCACCCTGTGGCCGGAGCTGTGATGAATAAGCATTAGATGCTGTCAGGGTTAGCCAGCTGAAGGCTGCTGCCTGAGCAGCCATAAGAGCCATGACCGAGAATCTGCAAGAACAGCACATGATGGCTTTACTACTGGGACAAAATGGCCACGTTTCATCCCACCCCATATGCACTCTCCTACCCCATCGACCACCCACAATGCCACCACCTCCTTCTCCACTGCAGAGAGAAGCCCTCAGCCAGGTTTTGAAAAGCAGACAACTGAAAGGCAGCCTTTGTCAATCTGTCAGTCGGCAGAGTTCACCCTAGAAAGCCCCGGGCTGTGTGCGTCCCAGGCTGGTCCTCCAACATGCAATCTCCTCCATCGGGCATCAGCTCTGGGTCCTTTGCTCCTCAATCTACATGACTAAGGAGCTCCAACCTCCTCTACACTTACTCTTGGGTCCTAACAATAGTAGACCAATTTTCCTCAATCTCTCCTTCCCTCCCCCTTCCTCCTCTGCCCCTGCCCCTTCCCTATACACCCTTTCATCATTTTTTACTCCGGGATACTTAGGTTCCATCCAATTTGACCTATGAGCTCTCAGATCTGCTCAGTGTTATCTGCTTCTCCATCCTGGTTCAGTACCAAGCATGGGCTGGAAGGAAGGAACTCCTCTGTCCCATTAAACATCTTCTCAGCATAACGTCCCTGTACCTCAGGTCTGTGGTAGTTTCCTAGGGCTGCCATGACAAATGATCACAAACTTGGAGACTTAAAACAACAAAAGTATTCTCTCACAGGGCTAGAGGCCAGAAGTCCAAACCCAAGGTGTCCACAGGGCCATGCTTCTTCCAAAGTTTCCTTGCCCCTTCCAGCTTCTGGTGCATCTGGGCATTCCCTGGCTTGTGACAACACAACTTCCTTCTCTTTCCTCTGGGTCCTTTCTTCTTCTAGCTCTAAAGAGGATACATGTCATTGGATCTAGGGCCTGTCCTAATCCAGGATGATCCCATCTCAAGATCCTTAACTTATACATCTGCAAAGACCCTTTTCCTAAGTAAGGTATTCACAGGTTCTAGGTGGACCTCCCTTTGGGGGAACCACCAATTTAGGCCATTCCTTGGTATGAATGAGTCCCTGGAGAGCTGTGGCATACCTTCCTTACATCATCCAGCTCACCTCACTCCTTTACCAAAACAATGCCAAGACCTAGAGAAAACCTTCCATTCTATTACATAAGCCAGATCTTGCACTCCCTTCTCCAAAGTCCACACTGTGCAGAAATCCAAGCCTGGAGGAGGAGCTTATGGGAGTGACATGGGGAAATGAAACAGAACTCCAGGAAGATAAAAGGGTCCTTGCTCTCCTCCCAGAGCCAATCAGCTGTCCACTCTAACCCATGAGGCAGAGTCTGAGCAATGAGCAGACATCAGCGCTTCCCAAAACCTATTTCCACTGTGGAAACAAGATTTCTAATTTCAAATAAATCTAGGAAGTGTTGAGTTAAATAAATTCAAACTGGTTTCTTCATTGAAGATCTTGCCAAAGCTCTCAATATGGTAACAATGAATAGAGGTAGAAATGATTTGTAGTATTTCCCAAACTTACAGCCCAGAGAACCCCTTTACCTGTGAGGCATCTCATAGCCCTGGCATTCTTCCAAATATACAATGGGAGATAATGGTACAAATCACCCTATGCAAATAAGTAGCTATCAAGTCACTGGGGAAATGCAAACCGAAGCTACAATAAGGTACCGCTTTACACCCACTGGGATGACTATGATCAAAAGACAGACAATGACAAGCACTGGTGAGAATGTGGAGCCATGGGAACCTCATACTTTTCTGATGGGAATGTAAAATGGTGCAGCTGCTTTGGAAAGAAAGTTCAGCAGTTTCTTTAAAGGGTCAAATGTACCCTATGACCCAACAGTTTCACTCAGAAAAAAAAATATACACCCTCAAGGTAAATGTGCCCAGCAGCATGATTCATAATAGCCAAAACCTGAAAACAACCCAAAAGTTCATCAACTGGTAAACGGATAAATAAAACGTGGTATAGCCCACAATTAATTATTATCCAGCAATAAGAAGGAATGAAATACGGATACATACTACAACATGCAAGAATCAAAAGACCATGTACTGTATGATTCCATTTATATGAAATGCCCCCAAAAGTAGATACATAGAGACAGAGAGATGAGTGATTGCCAGGGAGTTGGGGATGGGATTAGGAATTGACTGTAAATGGACATGAAGAATTTTACCGAAGTGATGAAAAGGTTCTAAAACTGGATTAAAGTGATGATTGCACAACTCAGTAAATTTACTAAAAAAAAATCATTAAATTGTATTAAAATAGGTGAACTTTATGGTATGTAAATTATGCCTTGATAAAGTTGTTTTTAAAAAGTGCTGCCACTGATTAATGAAATAAAATTTTATTAACCTAAAAAAAAAATGACTCTCAGGCTATATGCTTAGCCCAATGCTTACTCAAGTGAAGGTATTGAGCAAGTTTTTAGAGTAAAGAGGAGCAAAGTTTCCAGTGCAAAGTTCTTCGTCGCACTTGGGCAAGTTGAGCATCTTGCATATAATCCCTACCTCTTGGGTTGTGTTTGGAAGGATGCATTGAAGTCTTTTTTATGGAAGGATTTCTTGAGCAAACCAGAAATACGTGTGATGAATCTCTACTTGCAAACTGTACACTTAACAAAACAAGACCCAGCCCATAGAATTTAATAAAATGGTAGAATTGATTAGAATTCCAGGACCAGTGTGATGGAAGTTCTAACAGAGAGGGATTGGGCTCTTTGATCTGCCTGGTTCCACCCTGACTTCTTTCTAATTAGCAAAGCTTTTGAGGCTGACTGATAAGCATTCTGGGCACTGCACATGTCTGGCCACTGACTAATTAATTAATTTTTGACTTTGAGCAGTGACACTTAATTTGAAAACTTTCTACCATCCATAGATAAATGTGGAAAAGTAGGGCAAAAGATTTAAAAATATGCTAAAGGTGCCATTTCAAATCCAGCTCACTCCCAACAGAAGAAAGGGTCAGTGAGTAAAATAAAGAGATGGATGCTGGAGGGGATGCATCTGGGGACAGAGTGCTAGGCTGGCTCTGCACCCATTCTGCTGTGTGTTTTGGCTTAGCTGTTTACCCTCTCTGTTCTCTCGGTCATTTTATTTGAAAATTAGTCTCCTCTGCAGTCTTATTTATTGAAAAGTGACTGTGTGCATTGCCCACAAAGAGAAAAGGGACAGAAAACAAAAATGACTCACCAGGAGGGGAATGGGAGGGTATACAAAACTTATGAATCTACCCAGAGGTTTTGAGATGAACACTGCCCAGATCAAGGGTCTGCAAACTATATCCCAAGAGCCAAATCCAGCCTGTCATGGCTTTTTGTAAATAAAGTTTTACTGAGACACCCATTTGTCCATGTACTGCATTTGGTTGTTTTCATGCTACCATGGCAGAGCTGAGTGGGAGCAAGAGAAATTATTTGAGCAGCAAAGCAGAAAACATTTGCTCTCTGACTCTTAATAGAAAAAGTTTACCAACCCCTGGTCTAGCATTATGCTTTTTTGGCATAATTTTTTTAATGTTTTTTTTAATAATAATTAAAGGAACATTGGAAACTCTTCCTTTTTATCTTAAAAGACCTCCTTTTTTTCTGACAAGAAAGGAACTAACATTTTTTGAGCACCTCTACGCAGTTGGCACTAGGTCCCTTTTTCAAAGATTAGCCTCGCCCCAAATCTTTGAGGTGGGGATTAACATGGTCAGAGGAGAAATTTGAAGCTCAGAAAGTTAATAACTAGCTCATAAGTTACAGAATCGGCATTTGAAACGAGTCCAACTTGTCTCCAACATCATAGCATGATGCCTTCCTATTATGCCAACATTAAAGCAAACATTTTGGCAAGAGGCTCCCTCAGATATTCCCTTTGTAAAGGGTCAAAAAGCCTTGGGACAGATTGTAGAGTGACACATTTGATAGCATTTATGCAGTCATCTCAGTGCCAACTTTATCTTCCAAGTTTGGAGAAAAGCCCTTCTATTAATCCCCTTCCAAGCAGAACCAAGACCAGGCCATAAAATTTAACAAATACTTACCAAAGAGTTGAGAACTCCAAAATTCTTCACATAGGGGAATTCATTGCTGCCACTAGAATTACTGCTTCTCCAGTAGAAATCCTATAAACTTAGGTCCCTATTCTCCCTATCCCCAAGCCCCAGATAGAAAAGAGCCTCACACTTCCAGCCCAAGGCCTTCTCTTTCCCATCCCAGTGTACTGACCATAGAACAGACCCTTCCTTCAGAAGAAATTCGCAGTCCAACCACACAGCAGATTCCACCCTCCAAGGTCCAGATAGGCATTCAAAATAATTACAGTGTAGTTCTAAAGTTCTGGATTATTACCCCACATTAATAAAAGACAGGATAAGAACCATATGATCCTTTCAAATGATGAAAGAAAAGCATTTGACAAAGTACTACATCCACTCATGATAAAGACCCTCAACCAAGTAGGGTTAGAGGAAACTTACCTCAACATAATAAAGGCCATATGTGAAAAACCCACGGCTCATATCATCCTAGATGGGGAAAAACTGAGAGTTTTTCCTCTATGGTCAGAAATAGCACAGGGATATCCACTCTCATCATTGTTATTTAACATAGCACTGGAAGTCCTAGCTAGAGCAAAGACAACATAAAGAAATAAAAGGCATCCAAATCAGCATGGAAGAAGTCAAACTTTCACTATCTGCAGATGACATGATATAATATATAGAAAACCCAAAAGACTCCACCAAAACATTGCTGGAACTGACACATGAATTCAGTAAAGTCACAGGATATAAAATCAATGTACAGAAATCTGTTCCATTTCTATATACCAATAATGAAACAGCAGAAATAAAGAAAAATTAAGGAATCAATCCCATCTGCAATTGCACCAAACACCATAAGATACCTAGGAATAAACCTAACTAAAGAGGTAAAAGACCTGTACTCTGAAAACTATAGAACACTGATGAAAGAAATTGAAGGTGACACAAAGAAATGGAAAAATATTCCATACTCATGGATTAGAAGAACAAATATTATTAAAATATCTATACTACCCAAAGCAATCTACACATTTAATGCAATCCATATCAAAATACCACCAGCATTTTTCACAGAGCTAGAACAAACCTGTATGGAACCAGAAAAGACCCTGAATAGCCAAAGCAATCTTGAGAAAGACTGGAGGCATCACAACTTCAGACTTTAAGCTATATTACAAAGCAGTAATCATCAAGACAGTATGGTACCGGCACAAAAACAGACCCATAAGATCAATGGAACAGAATAGAAAACCCAGAAATGGACCCTCACTCTATGGTCAACTAATCTTCAACAAAGCAGGAAAGAATATCCAATGGAAAAAGACAGTCTCTTCAAGAAATGGTATTGGGAAAACTGGACAGCAACATGCAGAATAGTGAAACTGGATCACTTTCTTACACCATACACGTAAGTGAAAGACCTAAATGTAAGACAGGAAGCCATCAATATCCTACAGGAGAAGACAGGCGGTAACCTCTTTGACTTTGGCCATGGCAACTTCTTACTAGGTATGTCTCCGAAGGCCAAGGAAACAACAGCAAAAATAAACTACTGAGACTATATCAAAATAAAAAGCTTCTGCACAGTGAAGGAAACCATCAACAAAACTAAAAGGCAACCTATGGAATGGGAGATGATATTTGCAAATGACATATCTGATAAAGGGTTAGTATCGCAAACCTACAAAGAACTTATCAAACTCAACATCCAAAAAATAAATAATCCAATTAAAAAATAGGCAGAAGACATGAGTAGACATTTTTCCAAAGAAAAGATCCAGAGAGCTAACAGACACATGAAAAGATGCTCAGTGTCACTCATCATCAGGGAAACACAAACAAAAACCACAGTGAGATATCACCTCAAACTAGTCAGAATGGCTAAAATCAACAACACAAGAAACAACAGGAGTTGGTGAGGATGTGGACAAAGGTGAGCCCTCGTGAACAGTTGGTGGGAATGCAAACTGATGCAGCCACTCTGGGGAATAGTATGGAGGTTCCTCAAAAAGTTAAAAATAGAACTTCCCTATGATCCAGCAATTGTACTACTAGGTATTTACTCAAAGGATACAAAAATACTGATTCAAAGGGATACATGTACCCCAATGTTTATAGCAGCATTATCAACAATAGCCAAATTATGGAAAGAGCCCAAGTGTCCATCGATAGATAAATGGATGAAGAAGATATGGTATATACACACACACACATATATGCACAATGGAATATTACTCAGCCATAAAAAAGAATGATATCTTGCCATTTACAACCATGGGGATGGAGCTAGAGAGTCATATGCTAAGTGAAATAAGTCAGTCAGAGAAAGACAAATAGCATATAATTTCACCCTTATGTGGAATTTAAGAAACAAAACAAATGATCATAAGGGAAAAAAAAAAAGAGAGAGGAAAACCAAGAAACAGACTCTTAACTATAGAGAACAAACTGATGGTTACCAGAGGGGAGATGGTTGGGGAGATGGGTGAAATAGATGATGGGGATTAAGGGGTGCACCTGCTGTAATGAACACTGGGTGTTGTATATAAGAGTTGAATCACTAAGTTGTATACCTGAAACTAATATTACACTGCATGTTAACTAACTGGAATTCAAATAAAAACTAAAAAAAATTTTTTTTAAATAAATAAATAAAAGTCTGTTTATTCACTACCCCAGAAGGGCTATGCCAAGGCTAGTCTAGTTCATGTTCAAAGTCCTTTCTCCAGCCTAAGGTAAAGAGATCAGGCCTGACCACACTGCCCTCCCAACAGGATTCTGCACCCCTTATCACCTATAAACAAACTTCTAGGAAATGAACACATACACATTTCCCACGAAGAAATAATTTTCAAATATCATTCAGCCGAAATCCATTTTTAGAGAGGAACAAGTTTCCTCTAACTCTGCAAAGGGTGCAACCCTGCTAAACAGAACACCGAATTTTATTGCTAAATGGAACTCTGAGCATTTCAGGGCATAGCTTCTGCATTTAAGTTCTATTTGACCAAGGTCACTAAGAGCTCCCGTGGCATCTTTGTGCAAATCAGAAAATGGCCACTTCCTCCTGGCAGGTACACCACTGGACAAGTGCACAGTGCCACTGTGAGTGAGAGCAAAGGGCTCCCTCCTCTGGGTGCACACTCATCACCCTAGAGCACAAGGCTAGGCAAAGAGATCATGGGCTGGGCTTCAATGTGACCATTGTGTAGTGAGCAACATGCACAGACATCCATGATTCCACATGGTTTTCTCCAGGAATACTGGTCATTTCCTTTGTATCTATTTAACGGGCCCATTCCAATGATTTTTTTCATAAACAGAGGTCATCTGCAATCGTTAAACTGATATCTACCCCTAGAGAAAATGAACATGCTGAGATCATCAATAAAGCAGTTCAGAAGACCTGGGTTGAATTTACAACTCAGCCAATTGCCAGCTGTGTGATCTCGGACATGTCACTTGGCCTTCTTCAGGTTTTCATCTATAAATCGGAGGCATCAATACCAGCCCTACCAAGATCTCAGAACTGTTTAAAATCTCTCATCACAAAATGCAGAGTGACTCGATAAACATAAAAGGATCTGTGGATATTAAGCAGTAACCACCTAAAAACATAGAAACATTATCATTCATGCTTCCATCCAAAGTCATTTTTCCTATTCCTGCTGTCTCTTGGCTATAGTATTCTTCCAGCAAAACTCTGAGAAGGGCCATTAGTTGTCCTTGGTTTTCCAAAAAGGTCATCCAACCACTAAAGGGTTTCCAATGTGGAAGGTAATTAGCTCTAGAAGCCTTTCCATTCCACCTGATCAATTAGACTAAACACTCCCATCCCTAAAGTGCATAAAATTGAATTGTATGTGTGCTTTACTGTTACAGACTGATAATGTGCTGCTCTTGGAATCCGTCACACGAGCTGGGGAATAATCAATATATTTTTAAGGCTGCACCCTGCCTAGTGATATCTGACTAAGATTTTTAATTTCTGGAGAAAGTAACACAAAATTTTTAAACCAATGATACAGGCTTTTGTGTGGCTCCTTGGGGCCGCTTTAAAGACCTCCGCAGATTCCAGCCCCAATGGCAACTGGGCCACCTTGACCATGCTTTTCCACTGCCATAACCTGCCAAGCAGCCTCGGTGAAGAGGCTGGATGTAAGCACCAAATGCAAGGCCCATTTTTCTTTGTCAAAGTCTCCCCGTGGTAGGAGGAGGTGTCAGACATCTGGCACGGGATTTTTCTCCGCAACCCACCCAAGCATAGATGTTCACCCTTTCCCTCCTCTCCTAGAAGACAAGTTATTTAAAAGATGTATTTTTGAAAGTGGCCTTCTCTGCATTTGTAATGTCAACAGCCGCAAATAAAGGGGGAGGGAAGAAAAGGCGATTGGAGGAGAGGAGGGAGGTGCCTCCCCTTTAAGGAATGGTCGATGCATGTGTCAAAGGCGGTGATAAGACATGCCGAGCTTATCAAAAACCGAAGCTCTGATGACAGAGTTCACGTGTGGCGGGAAGATAAGAGAAGCTCGGTTCTTCGCTCCCTCTTTTCTCTCCCCAAAGACCCTGTTTTAATTTCCCACTCTGCATGTTACATTTTCAGTCCCAATGGAGACCATCGAGCCTCGTTCAATTCCTTTTCTAATCTCACTGTAAAGGTTTCCAGGAGACGGTGATTAGCAGATGTCGACCTCAGAGTTATTTGGGGAAATACTGTGTGAGGGGTGTCAGAGATCCAAAATGCAGCTGAAGGTTTTGGAAATACTCAGAGCGTGGGAAGGGAATTAAGCTGGATATTGAACATGCACACACGTCCTGGTTCTGCCACAAACATGCTGTGTGACTTTGTATAAGTCATGTCATCTCCCTGGAAAGGAGTCTCCTCTCCTGTAAAATGAGAGGAGATGGGCTGTGTTATCAAGAATCTTTCCATCTAGAACAATCCCATCTTCATTGCGGCTCTCTGGGAACCAGGCTGAGAGTTTGCAAAGCTGGAAACCTGAGCCCACTGTCTTCGCCCCTCTGCTAATGTATCTGCTATCATAGCAGATACTATGTTATCATTAGCAGAGGGTGGGTTGCCATAGACTGGGGGACTTAAACAACAGAGATGCTTTTCTCACAGTTCTGAAGGCTGGGAGTCCAAAATCAAGGTACTAACAGCTGTGATTCTTGATAAACGCCCTATTCCCGGCTTGCAGAAAACATCCAACTCATAGCTACGTCCTCACATGCTGGAGAGAGAAGAAACTCTCTTTTTCCCGTCTCTTTTTCTTCTTCTAAGGGCACTGATCCCATCATGGAGACTCCACCCTCATGACTTCAACTACTAAAAACCTCCCAAAGGCTCCACTTCCTAGTACCATCCAGCTCGGGTTAGGGCTTCAACCTATGAATTTAGGGAGGGCACAAACATTCAATCCATAACAAGTATGGAAATTACTGCAAGAGGACCAAAATTGACAGGAAAGTCTGTTTTATTTTTCCTTGAACCATAACCAAAACCACTTTCTGTCCCCTTTACCCAAGCCTGAGATGGAAACTAACCCTTTTTAAGAAATGGATTTCTCGGGGCGCCTGGGTGGCTCAGTCGTTAAGCGTCTGCCTTCGGCTCAGGTCATGATCCCAGGGTCCTGGGATCGAGCCCGCTTCTCCCACTCTCACTCCCCCTGCTTGTGTTCCCTCCTGCTGTCTCTCTCTCTGTCAAATAAATAAAAATCTTTAAAAAAAAAAAAAAAAGAAAAAAGAAATGGATTTCTCTCAGTTTCCCTACTTAAGGCTCCTCCTTGGAATTCTGCCCTTGGAAGTGGCTGCTTGGCATTGAGGAGGATCCTGAGGCCATGTCTGGGCCGAGATGGGACAAGAACTGTGATGGATTAGTGATCCTCCCCTGGATGCCATGGGGGAGAACAGTGGTAGATACATCACGTGCTTGTCACCCCGAGCCTGAAGCAGTGGTCCTCCAACACTGGTGTGCATCAGAAGGATCTGGAGAATTCATTTAAAGTACAGGTTCCCGGACTCCATCAGGGATTTCTGATGCAGTGCGTCGGGGGGGGGGGGGGGGGGGGGGGGGCGGGGGGAGCTTTGCATCTCACTGTAACAATGCTGCAAAGTGATTCTGATGCGTGCCAAAGTCCACGTGGCAAAGATTTGGGAAGAAGTTTGTTCCCTTGCAAACTTAGTGGTCTGGGATGCTTAGTGCTCCAGAAACCCTTTGACATAGATAACTTAGAGATGTGTGCCTTGTTCACATGCCTCTGGCCCTGTAACTTCCATGCAAGGAGGACTGACTTCCAACTGTTGGTATTTGAACCTCTCTGCAGGAGGGCTTTCTGAGGCCATGGGACCCTGCTCTGCTCCCACAATAAGGCACAACAGCCAGTGAACTTCTGTGCTCTAGAAGCAGCAACGAACCAATGAAGCCACACAAACACATATATCAGATGCTCCCAGAGCTCCCTAGCAGGGTTAAATTCCAGTTGCCCACAGCAGTGCCCTGCTTGGTGGCACAACCTTTACTGGCCACCTCCCCTCCCTGTGTCGCTTTCCAACTCTCCTCCCCCAAAGCATGTCCAGGGATTATCACCCAAATATGCTATCTGCCCTGCAATCCTTGTCCTAGCATTTGCTTCTGGGGAAACCCACATTATGACAAAATTTGAAACAGAACTACATAAGCATATGATCCAGCAGTCCCTCTTTTGGCTACATATATATATAAAAAAAAAATCAGTATCTCCAAAAGATACCTGCGCTCCTATGTTCATTACAGCATTATTCACAAAAACCAAATATGGAAGCAACCTAAGAATCCATCAATGGATGAACGGATAAAGAAAAAGTAGAACATAATATACAATAGAATATTATTCAGCCTTAAAAAAGGAAGGAAAATCTGTCATTTGCAATGACATGGATGAACCTGGATGACATGATGCTAAATGAAATAAAGCAGACACAGAAAGACAAATACTGCATATCTCACTTATGTGTGGAATCTAGAACAAGTCAAACCCCTATACGCAGAGTAAAATGATGAGTAACAGGGGCTGTGAGATAGGAGTGTTGCCTGTACCCGGAGGACAAGGAAAGACCCAAGAAAGAGATGGACAGTCGAGATGCGTAGGTGGCAAGTTTCAATAAGCAAGGGAACTTACGTATAAGGCTTGTCTTGGGTGGCTGCAAGACGAGTAGGTCTCTGCACCTCCTGGCCAGAATTTTAAAAGTTTATACAGAAGGCGTAATGGGGTTCAGTCACATATACTGTCCAGATGGTCTCAACAACACCTTACTGTCTCAAAGCTGTGTCCTTGAAATGGCTCCAGCTATGGGAACAGTGGGCAAAGCACACATCCCAAGGACGGGGGGTGGGGGGAGCGGTAAGGAGCCTCTAGTTGGTCAGGTCCAGCCTGAGGGTCAATAAGCGGTCATATCCTCTCAATGACCTCCTCCATAGAGAGAACAGAGAGAAGTCAGGAGGGGTTGGGTAAAGGGTACGGAATTGCAGTTGTGGAGAATAAGTTCTAGAGATCTAATGTACAGCACAGTGACTACAGTTAATAATACCATATTCTATGCTGGAAATGTGCTAAGGGTAGATTTCAGGTGCTCTCAGCACACACAAAAAACTGGTAACTATGTAAGTAGATGGAGATGTTAATTAGCTTGACAGTAGTGATCATTTTACTGTGTATAAGGAGATCCAAACATCATATTGTACATCTTAAATAGATGCAATTTTTACGAAATTAATAAATAAACAGAGCTTGGGGCTCCTGGGTGGCTCAGATGGTTAAGCGTCTGCCTTCGGCTCAGGTCATGATCCCAGGGTTCTGGGATCGAGTCCCGCATCTCCCTCTGCCTCTGCCTCTCTCTCTCTCTCTGACTTTCATGAATAATAAAACATTTTTAAAAAATTATTAAAAATAAATAAATAAAAATAAATAAATAAATAAATAAACAGAGCTCATTTTCAGGCATAAACTTTGTGAAAGAATGTGGCTATGTCACAGTTAAAAGCATAATAGAATTTTTTCCTTAAATTCCCTTCCCTCCCTCAAAATATGCAGCTCTAATTCTTCCTCCCATCCTAACCATATTCCATTCACAACATGAAAGATTCTGTGTATTTGTAGGGAGCAGTTTTAGCTTTTCAAAGCACTTATGCATTTAGACATCCTTTTGGTATTTATAAGAGATCTGCCAGGTAGGATAGGCAAGAGCATTATTCTCTTAGGGTAAATGAGATCGGCCCTTGGAACACATACCCAGAGAAGCGAGTCAGACTGCACAAGGTCACACATCATATTGGCCTCCAGCGTGTCACCAGCATCACTGCGTCTCCAGAGTGGCATCGCCTGCTGTGGGTTATACAATCCCAGGAGCAGGGACAGGGCAGAGGGGTTGACAGCATGCACCACACACCACCAGAACAGAGGCTCGCGATGAGAATGCTTAGTGGTAACAGTCACTGTTTTCACTCTGGGGCAAGGAAATTATTGTAAGAGAAGAGAAAACTGCTGTCGAATACCATCCTTGATGCGAGAGACAAACTAACTTAGCTGGAGTCTGCTAAAGCAGAGCCAGTCAACGGTATTCTGTTCTTTATCTTCTGTTCATGGGCGCCCGACACTTGCAGGGGCAGAGGGAAGTGAACAGGCTTTTCTGATACGGCAATTCAAAGGTCAAGTAAGCACATTCACAGGTATAAATGTCAGATACAGATTAGCACACCAGAAGACAAATCAGATTTTTAAAAAACAAAAAAAAAAAATAACAAACCTTTCCCAAATCACTAGTTTCCCAAATGGAATGTGCACCAAGATACCCCTAGAGGGCTTGTTAAAATCCAGATTGCTGGCCCTACCGCAGAGTTTCTGGTTCAATAGTCTGGATGGGGCCTGAGACTTTGCATTTCCAACAAGTTCCTGGGTGAGGCCAGAGATGCAGCTCTGACTCTGAAGACCACTGGTTCGGTGTTTTCCAAATGTAACGTGTGTACAAATAACCTGCAGCTATAGTTAAAATGCAGATTTGGCCTCCAGAGGTCCCAGCTGTCTTTCTAACAAGCTCCCAGTGATGCTGATGCTGCCAGTCTGTGGACCACAGTGAGAAGCAAAGCTCCAACCTGGCATCTCTCAAAGGGATGTGCAACAACCCCCTTACATCAGAGGCACCAGTGAGCTTATTAAAAATGCAGATGGGAACTCTGTGGTGACAAATAGGGGAGGTGAGAATGAGTGGACCCACGCTCTGGAATGAATGGACACATCTGCCAGCAGACTCACGGACAACACAGGATAAAGTCTGCATGGCCATTTACGATGTCAGTCGCCAGCTCTGTCCCCCCATCCAGGGCCATCTCAGGGCCTTGAACTCAGCTCTGGCTCTCGAGTTTGCACCAAAGGTGGAATCCTCTGAGTGCCTTGAAAACAGCAAGTGGGCAGAAACCCACTTAAAGGGAGAAAGAGAGAGCCAGCAACCCTGCTTGGCCTAGGAGTGACACGGCCTCCATGCTGGAAACCAGCTGGGACCTCGAGCTGAGCCAAGCAGAGCTGGACCATCATCAGTCCAACATCCCTGAGGCTATCGGCAGAGCATGCCTTACCTCTAGCAAAAAGGAAAGGAGAGAGGGAAGGAGGGGGAAGGAGGAAAGAGACAGAAAGGAAATTGTGCTCTCATTACAAGATGGTATTTGGAATAACGAAAAATTCAAAACAAATATTGAACAACTTGCAAATTGCATTTTCCTGGGACTTTTCTCTTGGCTTTTTTGGTTTGTCTGCTTTAATTGAAAGCGGCGTGCTTCAATGAGCTCATGTGACATGTGCTGTTCAGTTATTCCAAATGACTGGGGCCACGTGATGCTCTGTCTCATCAGTTGCAGAGAACATTTTATGTTTAAGGAACTACAGTACAGTCACTTCCTAACTATCATATCGCACAGAAATGGCTTTGGCACTCAGGTACAATGGCACTTTCTGAGGGATTGGGAGGGTTGTCCCTGGGTCAAAGATGAGCAGGGATCATGAAAAGCAGGCGGTTCCCAGTGTACCGCCTAGGGAAAAGGACAGAAAAGTGGACTAGGAAAACCAGCTGCAGGGGAACAGAACATGGCACCCAGGGGTCCCCTGACCCTGGAGTCAGGAAAACAGGGGTAAAAAGCTCAAGAATGTGGCTGGAGAAATTAGGGCAGGGAGGAGACATGGAGCAATCCACTTTATTTCTAGAGAGATTCCAACCAGCCCACTGCCTTTTATATTCTCAAGACTGGAAACTTGTACCAAATCACTCCCCTGAATGGCGCAAGTTGTACTAATTTATTGAGTTCAAATATTAGAGGTTTCTTTTCCTACCTCCCCACAAAGAAGATATTTTTTTTTTCAAGACCAAAAAACAAGCACAGATTTACTCACAGCGCTAAGAGCTAATACAGAAATCCCTCTATTGATAGACAGCTGGGACAGTAACCTGACTTTTACTCCTCCCAAGCCCCATATAAAGTAGGTATTATTTCCATTTTACAAAGCCTGTCCTTGCTAAGCCATCAAACCAACGTCAGCAGCCACACGCCTCTAGACTTTTTGACATCTGGATTTTTCTATTACTTGTAAGTGAATGCATTTCTAATTAATACTATTATTAGAGGCCAAACTAAAGTAGTGGTGTTTCCTCATTCCTGAAATGCTTGAGGGTCTCCTGCTTTGGTGTGTCTCCCTCTCCTGCTGGTTCTTCCAAACCATCCCTACGCTCTTTGTCATCCCACTAGAAGACCGAGGGGCCTGTCTGAGCAGGCCCTACGTTAGCTTCAGTTCTAAACAGTTGCTTGCAACTCCTCTTTCCTGGTGCTGGATTCACTGGAAATGTCCCAGAGCAGTAGCCCCAGTGGGAAATAAATGAGTCTGATTTCAGAAGAGACAAGCCCATCATCTCTCCTCACTAGCAATCTCATAATTCAATGGTAATTACCAATAATGATAATGGGCAGTTAATACACAGTCACCATAATCAATGCCTCTCACCACGAGTGTCCTTCATTTCTCCCATCTCTGATCTTGGTGGAAGAGGGAAATTTCAGCGTAGTATATTCCAGAAACATGCAGTGGCCCCTCAGATGGCCACCTTGATTTCCATTCCCTCAGTTTTTTTATAGAACAGGAAGTCGGGAAACTGAGGGATCACCAACAGCACCAGAGTATCTTGTTGCCTCCCTCTGCAGCAGGACATACTCTGTCCTGATCCCAAGCAGGCTGGATTTAAACTGACAGGAGGAGACAGCTTCTCTTTAGACACCTGGGAGAATCATGATGGAGAAGCTCCAGAAATGTGACAGTAATATTCAATAGCGATCAGGTGTGGTGGGATCCAGGGGGCAGGAGGATGTATTCCTCAGAGACAGCTGGGATTGAGGGATGGGACAGAGGAGAAAGGAGTAGGGAGGGGAGCGTGGTGTGAAGCTTCTGACATGGTCTCCCAGTGACCTCCTCCCTTTTGTGTGCAAGCCAGACCAGGAGATTCACTGCCAGCAGAGAGAATGTGGCAAAAGTGATGGGATGTCACTTCTGTGATTAGGTTACAAAAGGCTGTGATTTCCATCTTGCTATTATTCTCTCTGGCTCTTCTCACATGCTTGCTCTGATGGAAAGAGCCACACGCTGCAAAGACATGAGGATGGCCTCTGGCCAAGCGAGCGAGGAACTGAGACTCTCAGTCTGACAGCCTGTGAGTTGTTAGATCCCACCAAAAATACTGGGTGGGCTCAGGAGCAGCAACTGCCCCAGTTGACCTTGAGATGATGAGTCCCCAGCCCATACCTTGACGGCAGCCAGTGAGAGATCCTGAAGTACAGAATCTAGCTACGCCATTCCTGGATTCCTCACCCTCAGAAACTGCCTTGTTTAAAACTTTGGGGTCATTTGTTACACAACAGGAGATCATACAGGAAGAGAGTCATTCTGATGTTTTAAAAGCAGAAAAAAATACACACATGCATAAATGTTTTGAGTCCTCAAAACCTTTCTCTACTCCACATTGTAAGAAGGTTTTTGTTTTGTTCTGTTTGAGGATTTCTCTTTGTTTGCTGGCTTAATTTGTTTTGGAAGTTTTCCTTTTTGTTTCTTTTCTGCTCAACCCGCTAACTGAATCTGGGCATTTCCTGGGTTAACCGGGATGGTACCGATCGATCATTGTTACTACGGCTGTCATTTAATCAGACTTTGTAACATGTCAAGCACTGTGCTGAGCTTTTTAAGGATTATCTCATTTAATCCTCACAATGACCCAGAGGAAGAGGTACTATGCTCATTCCCCCCTTTCATACACGAGGACGTGGATATTAGAGCGTTCCAGTTCTTGCCCAAGTCACTTAACTGGTGAGCTGTAGAGCCAGGATGCAGCCAGGAAATCTGACTCACAGCCTGTTCTCTGAATCACTTAGCAGGGCAGAGCCGAAGAAGGGAGCCAGGGCAGGAAGCCTAGCCGGACTTATGCCGGACAGGGCACAGATCTGGAAGGCTGAGGGTCAGGGCATCTGGAGGGCGAGAAGAGCTGACAAAGACTAGGTTTTGGAAGAGAAAGGTTGGGAAAGTGCGTAGGAATACATGAGGGACTGGGGTCACTGCCACGCACGTTGAGGGAAGTAGGAAACGGAGAGAGGAAATATGGGAAAGAGGGGACCAAGAGAGAAGGAACGACAGAGAGAGAGGGAGTGAATAATTTTGCTTTACATTATGCATACAATCCCTTTTCAGCATTTCCAAGAGATGCAGAAATGACTTAAACTACTTTCAAAGTAAGAGGTGGGTGCTGTACAAGGCAATAAAGGAGATAGGCACAGCGTTGGGATTATTTTATGTCTTCACATTCTATTAGCTTCTCCATTCACAGTCTCTGCGATGCCTTCCCAGTCTCTCAGACCCCTTCTTCATCTTACACAGATCTGAGCTTGTTCCTAATGATCTTCCATATCTCCCTTCTCCTCTTTAATGCCCCCGATGCTGCACCAGGTCCGACCCTCACTTTCTCCCTCCCAGATTATGCCAAGAGCCTCCTGAAAGACCTCTGTGCCTTCACTCTTACCCCTGCCGACCGCTCTTCTAGACTAGTGATGAGGCAATCGGTTTAGTTATACAAACCTAACCAGGACAATGCAGTGCCAACGCCCTTCACATAGAGAATCGATTCCAAGTTTCAAACCATGATATAAAAGACTACCATCACCTCCTGCTTGAACTACAGTGACCATTTCTAAGTGGAATAAAAAAGAAGTAACACTAAGCCCTCTTGCAATTCCTTGTTCCCTGGGATCCCACTCCCTCCCCCAAGAGAAAACCATACTTTTTATTTATACTTCTAGATATGTGGGATGTATATATAAGCATGATGTGTAGGAGAATTAAACTGCACCCACTACAACTCACATAAAAAATACAGCAAATACAATCAACTGATCTTTGACAAAGGAGCAAAGGCAAAACAATGGATAAAGATAGTCCCTTC
>NW_022589769.1:7864501-7906372 GCF_004348235.1 Phoca vitulina | reverse complement strand
TGACCTGAGCCGAAGGCAGACGCTTAACGACTGAGCCACCCAGGCGCCCCTCATTTGTTCTTTAAATTCCACATTTAAGTGAAAGCATATAGTGTATGTCTTTCTCATCTGACTTATTTCACTTAACATAATACCCTCTAGGTCCATTTATGTTGTCACAAATGACAAGATTTCATTCTTTTTTATAGGTGAGTAATATTCCATTATCTATCTATCTATCTATCTATCCATCCACCACATCTTCTTTATCCCTTCATCTATCAATGGACACTTGGGCTGCTTCCATATATTGGCTATTGTAAATTATTCTAGTGGTTTCTTACAAAACTAAAATGATTCTTAACACATGATCTGGCAATCTAGCTCTTTGGTATTTATGCAAAGGAGTTAAAAAGTTACATCTGCACAAAAACCTGCACACAGATATTTATAGCAGCTTTATTCACAATTGCCAAAACTTAGAAACAACCAAGATGTCCTTCAGTAGGTGAAGGAATAACCTGTGGTCCATCCAGACAATGGAATGTTATTAAGCACTAAAAAGCAATGAGCTATTAAGCCATGAAAAGACATGGAAGAATCTTGAATGCGTATTGCTAAATGAAAGAAGCCAATCTGAAAAGGCTATACTGTGTGATTACAACTATATGACATTCTGGAAAAGGCAAAACTATGACAAGGACCAAAAGATCCATAGTTTCCAGGGGTAGAGTTGATGAGAAGGATAGACAGACCACAGAGGATATTTAGGGCAGTGAAAATACTCTGTATGATATTATAATGATAAATATGTCATTATACATTTGTCTAAACCCATAGAATGTACAATACCAAGAGTGAACTCTAAGGTAAACTATGGACTTTGGGTGATTTCGACATAGGTTCATCCATGGTAACTAATGTACCATTCTGGTAAGTAATGTTGATAATGAGGGAGGCTATGCACGTGTGGGGGTGGAGGGAAAATAGAAAATCTCTCTGTATGTCCCTCTCAACTTTGCTGTGAACCTAAAATTTCTCAAGAAAAAAACAAAGGAAATCTTAAAAAGGCAGCAAACTTCAGATTCCCTGATTTCATCTCGCTCAGAAATCCATTCCACTAGGTAGTATGGAAAACACTAAACATGCCAGGTTTTATATCCTCATCTCAGGAAGTTTAAAACAGTTTTTGAGTTGGGTTAGACTTTTTAGGATAAACATTCAATCAAATCTGAAGGTCCAACTCTACAGTAGGACTGTTTCTCTTTTCCACAAGATGTCCCATGCATGTTGGAGAAAGTATGTCTCCTCCTCAGAGGAGAAGAAGGAAGCGTCAGGTCACCAGACATCTCTTGGGACCTTTCTGGTGCCTGCAACAATATGGCTGGACTGGTCTGTCCCTGGTATCTTCAGAAGGGATGGCGGGTCTCTTGATGTTTGAGGTATCATACTGGAACTTACTCCTCTTTCCGGCCACTCACCCCTTGTTTCAAAGTCCCTGTCTTCTTAGAGCTCCTTGTTCTGACCCTAGATGGTCCACAGTTTCTCTCGGCATCTCTACATCACCCTGCAAAGATTCAGGGGGACTTCTGGGCAAAGATTACAGGGAATTCATCCCACATTCCTCCCTCACTGTTCCCCTACCAAATTGAAAACAGAGCTACTAAAAGCCAGGGGTGTGAAAATATTCACATTTCCTGCATTGCAGGAAATCAGGAGCATGCCTCACTATGCTCTGAAAGGCCCCCAGACTTATTTTCCTATTTCTACCACCACCTCCCATGTATCCATCATGGAGGGGGCATTGGAGACACACACCCCTTTCTCTTTCCCGCCGGCTCTACTCCTCCCCCGGGACAAGACAGGATTCCTCCAGCACCTCTACCAAGCAGAATGCATGCCCTGTCCTAAAACCCTATGGTCTAAGTTGGCCGGGCTTGCACCCTGGTGCATAAAAAGGCCTTTTGGAATTCAGAAAGAAAGGGTAAACAAACAAATGCACAAAAACCTTTATCTCTGAATGAAGTTTCACTCTGAAGATTATTTTCTTGCCATTTACTGGGAAAAAAATAAATAAGTCATCTTTGAGATTCAAGGTTGAATGATGACCTCTTTGTTCCATTCCATGGGGCCCTCTCCTTATCTGAGGCAATCAGCTCATGGCTTAGCTTTAATAACTCAAGGGGTGCCATGAAGAAAAAACTGGCTTCTGAGGGAATAATCACCAAGAGGTATTTCAAAAACACTACACCTATCGTATTTGGTGTGTGTGTGTGTGTGTATATGTGTATGTGCTGTGTGTGTATTTCTACGTAAGTGCCAACATGTTCTACACCAGGGGTCTGCAAACCATGGCCTGCAGGCCAAATCCAGCTTGCCTCCAGTCTTTGTATTGCCAACAAGCCAAAAATTATTTTTACATTTTTTAATGACTGGGGGACCAAAAAAAAAAAAAAAAACCAACAGAAGAAGACTATTTTGTGACATACAAAAAATTCTGAAATTCAAATTTCATTATGCATAAAGTGTTACTGGAACACAGTCCAGGTCCTTTATGTAGTGTCTATGGCGCTTTCACATGACACAGGCAGAGACCATACAGACCACAGGGCCTATAGTAGTTACTAACCAGCCTTTAGGGGTGCCTGGGTGGCTCAGTCGGTTGAGCGTCTGTCTCTTGGTTTTGGCTTAGCTCATGATCCCAGGGTCATGAGATCGAGCCCCACACTGGGCTCCACACTCAGCAGGGAATCTGCTTGAGACTCTCTCTCTTCCTCTCCCTCCATCCCTCCCCCTGCTCACACACACTCTCTCTCTCTAAAAATAAATTAATTTCAAAAATAGTTACTATCCAGCCTTTTTAAGAAAAAGTTTCCCAACCCCTTTTCTATACTGTTCGCTTACTCTGTTTTTTCATCTTAAACATATCTTGACAATCAGTCCATATTGAACGGGATGAATTCCATATGAAATATGAATTCCATCCATACATTGAATCAACATCATTCTTTCAGGAAGCTTTTTCCCAGAATTTTCCTATTACCAATACTGCCACAATGAATATTCTTGGAAATGTGACTTTCTGTATATAATACACCACACCTCCCTCCATATTCCTCCCCCTCCAAGACCATAAGCCCCCTGAAGATAACAACCTTCTCCTTATGGTCCCAGAGTAAAACTAAATAAAAACACTAATTGGTTGATCACAATACATCTGGTTCTAAATGCAAAATTAAAACAGACTTGGCATTCTCACCAAAAGTTGAACGTGGTTCAGACAAAGGGATTTGAACTTCTGTAAATCCCAAGTCCTTTAGTAAGGAAACCTATCTTCTGCACCATTCTTTTTATGCATGAATATCTACTCTGCCTCCCTTTTTTTAGCAATTTGACTTATGTTTAGCAGCCATACCCCAAGATAGCATATTCCTCTGTGACAAGATTTAATTAAACTTCCAGCAAAATAATTAGCAAGGCTATCTTAAAAGACCGTTTTAAAATATCAGAGTGATACCAAGGAGCAAATAGAGTTAACACTGTCATCAGAGATCAAAGCCATCCAAAGACGTGACTGAAAATTTAACCTCCAGCAGCCGACTAATGAAGAAGTACACACTGGAGCAGTTGTGATATCCTCCCTCTCGGGTCCCATCAACAAATTCATTTGACATGGAAAATTTCCCAGAGGAAGCTTAAAAATGGTAAATTTCCATTAATTACATAGCAAAGAATGTTCTTCTCATAATTTACTATCCATTAGGAAACTTTTGGGGAAGCTGTAATGTCCTCTTATTATATAGACTATCCTTTACTTGGGCAGGCTGATGGGACTGACAAAGTTCCTCAACTGATGCAAAAGCTCAGGAAGAAAGGAGGGAGACACTTGGTAAAATTACCTTGGCTGTGACAGGGGGGATTGGCTCTCTCGGCATTGAGTCCTGTGGTGATGGGACAGCAGGACTGGTAACAGAATGGGGACGTTCAACAAGCCCAGCTACCAACTTAGGACCTGCTACCTTCCACCAGGATTCTTGGGAAGAACAGGGAAAGGTCTGGGGATACAAAGTCAGGAGACTTAAGTGCAAGCCTCTGCTCTACCACTCAGTCACTCTACAGTCACATGCAAGTCTTTTGTCATCTTTAAGCCTCACTGTCCACCTGTACAATGGGTATCCCACTCTCCGCCTTGCCTAGGTTTTGCAGTTGTGGGGATACTGGGAGAGGTAGCCAAACTCAGTTGGATGGTGAGAAGAGGGGTTCTATACAGAACCCCCTCTTTACTTGCCTTTCTCACTGTCTCTCATGAATAACTCCACCCCCAGGCAGCCCCCAAGAGATCTAAAAGTGGAATAACAAAGGTGACATTCTCGTTATTTTGCAATTAACACAGAGATGTGGTGACTCTCGTTTCTTTCTTTGGGGTCCACAGTGGAAGGGTGTGCCTTATTTTTTTTCTCTCTGTTGGGGCTATATGTATAAAGGTTTATTTACTCTTTGGAGATGTAGGTTGAACTACTTTCCAAATGGTGGTAACCAATTATTGCCCTTTTGCATTTCTTAAGCAGTCAGAAAATCCTGATTATTATTATCCCATACAAGAGATATTAATACCCAATATTTAAGCACTCATTATGCATCAGGCATGGCACTAAGTGCCTTTGAAGTTGGTGCAATTATCATCCCCATTTTATGAATGAGGAAGCTAAGGGCTATGGGTATTTTCCTAGGTTTGCAATTTCTCAAACCTTCTCTCTGCCTCACACATCTATTATGCCTGTCCACTCCCACCAAAATCATCACCACCCTTCTCGCCAATGTTAACCCTACCACTTTTCAGAGATCCACAGATCCTGCACCCCTGTTCCTCATCTTCCAAACTGCAGTGACGTACATCTTAATAAGCATTTAAACAGTTAAATGGACCAGGGCCTGCAATGGACCTAGCTTGCTGCCCAAAACACAGTGACTGTTTAGTAAATGGTGGCTGCAACACAGCCTGGGGGGGTTCAGTGCAAGAGCTCAGGGTTCCGAGGTCTTGGTTCCAACCCTGGCTCCCCCACTTACAAAAAGGGACAACTTACCCAACAATGCTTCACTTCTCCAAGACTCCACTTCATCTCAGGGATAATAATACCTCCCCTCATTGGGTTGTTTCGAAGATTAAATGAATTGGATACACATGATGTGCTTGGGATGCTGTCTGGCACTATAAACATTCCATACATACAACTCCCACTACTACTGTTTTTTCCTGACAATGCAAAGCTTCTATTAAGTGAGTTCTTTTTCCCTGACACTGTGTTCATGCCAGATAAACCAAATTAACCTTAGGAAGCTTATTACCTTTAAATCTTGATTGCAAACATGCCCCCCCTCCCCCAGCAAGACTCTCTCATCCTCTCAATTCCTCTGTTAATTCTTCGGCTGATTATTTTTCTTAAATAGAGTTAGATTGTTTTCCCCCAACAAACTCAGGAGAGAAAATAGAGATGAGGGAAAAATCTGTTTTAGCCATTAACTATGTCTCTCATGCTGTTGGCAACCTCAGCGGTGCTCTTGTCAACCCCCCTCACCTCCCATCTGCACTCGAGTTTCCTTTAATTTTAACAGAAGCAGTAGTAGGTCAACCCACCACAGCCTGTGACCTGGCCAACAAAACGGCCCCGAATGTGGCATTCGCAGTTCAGGGAACTTCCAAGTGCGATTTAAAATAAATACTCACCATAGGCTCTGTGGTCAGCTCTCAGAATTTGTCTCAAAGTGATTTGCATATTCAAGACCATATTCTCCAATGCTTTGGCCCATTGGGGAGTGATTTGCATTCAGGGAGGAAAGGCTAATATTCTAGTCTTAGCAATTATTGAAACACATGCAGTCAGTGCTCTAATAAATTATCTTAACCCAATTACTAAAAACATTGCAAAACATTACTGTGCATCGAAGACCGTTCTGCCCAGGAATCTTTATTGGCAGGGTAATTAAAAACGTACTAGCTATGGCTTCTGCTCAAATATTTGGTGATGTTTTGTGCCATTTGAATTAGCTCTGTAGGACTCGGAGGAGAAAAATCTGCCTACTCCTTGCTTTATCCATCCCTCCCTTCCCCGTTCCTCACTTTTGGAGTCACTCACCCCTGGGGTCTCATTCCCTCATTAATGCTACCTACAAGTTCCTTCCCACCCTAATCCATCTTACAGGAAGAAATACTTACACGGGCTTGGTCCTCTCTCCTCCATCCCTTCCTTCTCTGTTCAAAGCAAAAGATTTTTGTTATCTGTCATGTACTGGGTGCCTACTGGGTGCGAGAAACTTTCATATTATCAAAATAAATCCTAAGGTAACGTTGCAAGGAATGGTATTCTCATTTCCAAGTACGAGAAAATTTAAGGATTACAAAGGTTACATGAACTCCCAAGTTGACAAAGGCTACAAGTGGCAAAGCCAGGACCCAACTTAGATCTGGTGGTGCCCAGGTTTTTCTCTCCTTCTTCAACAAGGGATTTATCAACTGCTGACCTGTGCCAGGCACTGTGGCAGGTCCTGGGAAAAAAGACAGTGCACAAAGTCAGGCAGAGTCCCCACCCTCTGTATGCAGCTCTCAGCAGTGTCAGTTAGGGCACATTAGTTATGCTGCAGTAACAAGCAAGCCCCAAATCTCAGTGGGATGTAACAAACTGCTTTCTCATTGGTGCCACGCATCCACAGGGGCTGACTGAGCCCACAGCAGGTCCTATGTCCTCAACTAACTTTAAAGCAGATATGGAAACATAATCCTAGCAGAGGACTGGAAAGTTGGAAATATTTGGTAAACAGCACTAATGGTACCCTCAGCCCCTGCCAGACGGAGAGGAGGGATGCCATTTGCAGAACAGCAACTTGGAGCTCTGCAGTGGATTTACAATCGAGCCGTGATCCTGGCCGAGGTCCCCGGCACTCTACTTACAGATCCAACATTCCGCTCCAGCGCCATCTCTATCAGACCACAGGGATCCCAGACATCAAACCCTGCCACGATCACAGGGACAGGCAACGCTCACTCCCTCATAATTAGGCTCATCTTGCCGTCCTGCACCAGGCAGCTGGACTCATGAGCCAGGGTCTAAGGGTGCAAATGAAGGCAGCCTGGATCCAGAGCATGGAGGTGGCCAGCGCAGCCCTGCCTATTGAATTAATGTTTTAGAATCTCTAGAAAGTTCTGAGCGCTTTAATCAAGTAGACACAAAGAGGCAGTTCTTCCCCAGTATCATTAATGACACTATTTGGCACTGCTTCTCCTTTCACTGTGGGACAGGTCCTGGGCTGGACTGCATTACCCAATTTAATCTGCACAACAATGCTAAAAGGAACAGATCAATGGCTCCATTTTACAGGCGAAGACATGGGAGCAGGAACAGGCATAGTAGGCACTGAACCCATGTCTTTCTGACATCTGAGCACACAGCAGCCTGGCTAGAGCCTCAGACAGAACCACAGCAGAGGCTTTGAGTCCACGGCCCCAAATGAAGGGGCCTGAAGCTGTGGCTAACCAGACATAAGCAAAATGGTCCAGAGTCCAAGACAGAAGTAGCTGAACTCAGTCCAAATCCAAATCCACCAATATTTAATGTGAGAAGCAAAACTAATTTTTAAGTATCCACAACGTGCCAAAAGCCAGACCAGTCCACAGGCTATGCGTTTCCACAGTGAGCATGACCTAGGCTCAAGGCTGTATCTCGTTAATCTTCACAACATCGCTACCTTAGGTATTTTACGGATAAGAAATCTGAGTCTCAGGGGTGCCTGGGTGGCTCAGTCAGTTGAGTGTCTGAGTCTTGATTTTGGCTGGGGTAGGGATCTCGGGGTTGTGGGATTCAGCCCCATGGCTGAGCTCACTGGGGGGTCTGCTTTGGATTCTCTCTTCCTCTCTCCCTCTGCCAGTCCCCCTGCTCACTTGCTCTCTCTCAAATAAATAAATCTTAAAAAAATAAAAGAAAGAAATCGGAGTCTCAGAGAGGATGAGTAACTTGCCAATGCCACACAGCTTACATGAATCCTGTGCTGCCCGACTGCATATTTCCTGTTCCCAGGGGAAGGCCAAGGATTCCCCCTGCAACACGCACACACACAATGTACACACATATGTGGATTTTCATGATTGTCTTAGAAATAGCGTAGCATCAGCTGGGAATGGGTCTGGGCTCCTCCCCTAAACTGAATTGTGCCTCACTCCGAACCAAGCTCATTAACTTGTCAGGTGATAACAACACCATCAGCCCTACCAACAGCAGCAATAATAGTAGGAAAGAGGGAGAGGACAAGGGGGAAGGAAGTGAGAGGTAGAATAGAAAGAAAAACCAACATCACTCCCTCCGCCACCATTACTTAAGAATTTCATAAGAACCAGCATGTTCTGAGTCATTTACAAGCACCATTAAATCATTAAATCTTTACAGAAAGCCCCAAAAGGTAAGGAGCACTATTACTCCCATTCTACAGGCAAGGAGACTGAGACACAGAATGGTCAGGTAGCCTTCCCAAGGTCAGCCAGCGGAAGACGCAAATCTGCACGCCAAGTGCATTCTCTTAATCAGCTACTGCATCTGCCTCCGATGAGAAGCAGAAAGGGCTTTATGTGGATCAGGGCTTGAGGAGGCAGGGACATAATCCAGCTTCCTGTCAGGGGAAAACAAAAGTACACAACAGGCTTGGTTTCTTTCCAAGGGGGATTGTTTTTCAAGGGTCTGCCTTATAGCCTCCCCACCCTCCTCTTGGTATCCTACCCAGATTTCCTTTCTGGTGGGTGCAGCCCTCCCCCAGCTTCTGGCAAAATTGGCTGATAGCAACTCACAGCTGCACACACTCCACTCCAGAGAATTGCTTCATCACCCCCGCCCCTGCACGGAGGCAGGACCCATGCTTCCTCCTGAGGGCTCTCCCCAAATAAGCCACTTGCACAAGAATCCCTGCCTCAGGCTCTGTGTCTGGAGAACCGGACCCAACACCCCACTTCTCCTGCTCTCCATCTCTGCCTCTGCTCACTCGGGTTCTGGTATATAAGCATCTGCTTCTCAGACTCAGAGGTGGGAGAGGCAGAAGAAGGTGAAGTGAGGGACTCGGGAATCCAGGGTTGCTGGAAGGCACGAGGCCAGGCAGCTGAGAGAGGGCAGCCAACTCAACCACACTGGCAGTGCCCAGCCGCCCCCAGGCCAGCCTGCCCTCGGCCTCGTGCACTTTGGGTAATTAAGAACAGATGGCCCAGCGCCTCCGCCAAGCCCCATTAACTCCTTAATGCTGCTCTTCTGGAGGCTGGATGGTCGGCTGGAAAAGCCAGCTTTGGAGGTCATCTGATTAAATGATGCCCGGCACAGAAGGTTGCCTAGTCTCTCTTCCCAGGCAGGCAGCTGCCCCCGCTGCTTCATCAGAGCTGCCATCGGTGACCAGATGGGCTGGGAAAGGGGCCTGGGTGTGTTCAATGGGGGAGATGCGCTGAGGGCAAGGAGCACTGGCTTAGGAGTCAGGGGATGATCACTGCCCTGTGGCCTCAGACAGTTCACTTAATCCAGGTCTCACTCTCATCACCCGCCAAACGGCAAGAGTAATAAGAACAATAATAACCACACAACAAGAAGAAGTTTAACATTGTTCTGATGGCAATTATTATTCTTTCAGTGCTGCTGCTGATGATTTCTACCAGTGGTGGTAAAAATGCTGTGCCAAACCCTTCACAGGCAATCTCTTCTTCAATGTCCATAACCATGCTTTGGGATGGTACCTCTTCTGATCTCCACTTTACAAATGAAAAAACAGAGGCTCGGAGAGGTTAAGTAGTGTGCCAAGTTCACCTGCCTGGCAAGAGCTAGAGGGAGGATTCGAACCCAAGTCGGACTGACTCCAGAGCCCCTGCTCATCACTGCTACAGCACCCCATGCCACCTGCCTGGCAGGATATTCAAGCCTCAGAGGAAAAGAAAAAAAAAAAAAACACAAAAATGTTCCCTTGTCCTTGACACACCAAAGAATCCTTAATCCCTCTCCTCCAAAAACATAAAACAAAATAAAAATAAAGACCCTATTATTGATTCAGGCCATTCTTCACCAGATTACTTTCTCAGACCTAGAAATCCAAGGCTTGTACCAGAAACTCCAGGTTCTTTGTAATGCTTCTCACTACCTAGACCAAGGGAAAGGTAAGACATGTTATATCTACACGTTTTGGATAAAGAGGAGGCTCTGAGAAGGTGGCTATGCACTCGGTGAATGAGAGAATTAAGAAACATAAATGCTAGTCTCACTGGAGAACACTGGCCACGTCAGATGGGCCATAGGGGAGCACCATGTGGGCGAGGGATACGGGATTCGAGGAGGATCAATCATGGGGGCGCTGATCAAGAGGGCACAGAGAACCAATTTCCCACACACACGCTTTTGGGGCTGGCTGACTGAAGTGCAGTTTGGTGCCTGATTTCAGCCGCTGGCAGGAGAGACCTCAAAGAAATAGTCAATTCTAGTACCTGGTTTTGAAATTTAAAAATGCTTTGGCAGAAAATGTTTTATTTCTTGTTACATGGGTGTATCCCATTTGTGAAAAATCCCTGAGCTGCTCACTTAAGTAAATATGCTTTTCTGACTGCATATTATACTTCAATAAAGAGTTTTTTAAATAAAGGAAAACTACCTTTAATGAAAAGCAGGAAGTGCTTTGAAAAACCCAAACTGCTATCCAGGCTGTCAGTGTTGCTGTTCTTACCATGCTGTAAACGATCCCCCCCCCCCCCACACACACACACACCACCCAGAGGACTGGCTCCTTATCTTGAAACAAATGGGCCCTCGGTTCGTGGGATCCCCGCCTGTATTAGTCTCCACGATGGTGGGGGAATGGTCCCCAAGCCAGCCCACTGCTGGAAGCGTTCGGAAGCATCGCTCAGGCAAGGCTTCATTCCTCCTTATTCTCCAAAGGCTGTACGACACCAGATGTTCTCCTCCCCTATCACACCCACTCCTGGAAGCTGGAGACTATGACATGGTGTAAGCAGCTCAGTGGAGAGTCTCACCCTGACAAACACAAGCTTGTCGCCAAAAGTGCTGAATGCTGAGAGAGCATTGGTGGACCCTCCCTTTAGCCTCCTTCAACCACTTGTCATCCTGCTCATCTTCTCCACCATCCCTGCCTCTCTCTGGCTGCGTACCTTGACTTCTACTTCTTGTCTTCTAATTCCATGTGCGTCTTCTAGTTCTTTTCATCGTTCCCCGCCTCCCCCAATGTCACACCACTTTCTCCTCCAGCCCTCCCTAGTCACCATGACCATCCACCTGGTTGTTCAAGTTGAAAACCTTAGAATCACCCTTGGTTCCTCCGTCACGTCTGGAATCCAGCTGCACCTCTCCACCTCTGACGACATCACTGCTCCAGGTCACCTGGATGACGGTGACAGCTCTCCTTCACCCTCCTTTCCAACTACTCCTACCAACAACGCAACACCCCAGTGAGCTTGCAAAATGTGAATCAGATTAGAGCAGTTCTCTGCTCTGAACCTCCACTGGTCTTCCCATCCCACTTAGAGCAAAATCCAACGTACTGTCCTGCTTACCGGGCCTATATCTGGAGAAATCCACTTCATGGTGTCCACAGTGGCCCCCTCACTCAGCCCCAATGTCAGGGGCCAATTTCCATTTGCCAATTATGAACCTCATCTCTGACACAAGTTCTTTCAAGCATGCTGTTCCTTTTGCGTAGGACACTTTTTCCTTGGCTCTTCCCATAGCTGGTGGCTTCTCAGCCTTCAGGTCTCAAAGAAAGGTCACCTGCTGGGAGAGGCTCTCCCTGACCACCCATCTCAATTGCCCCCTGTTTTTTTCCATCAGACCATCCTGTTTAGTTTCATTGGCTTACTGTCTGTTCTCCACTCAAACAGGAAGGACCACAGTACCTATCTGTTCTGTTCTGCCATGAGCCTTGAGCACCCGGCACATGCCTTACTCACCTAGGCTGCCTACAAGAGAAGTGCCTACCTCTGGACCATTCCCTCGCTGGCGTCCCAATTCATGAAGAGATAAATGGGACATAAAGTAGTGGCTCCAGATCCTCCTGACATGTTTCTGCTTCCTTTACCTCACTCCTTGCATGCCAATGTCCCAAACCAACAGAAAAAGCAAGGTTGGCATGGGCTTGCCTCCCTCCTTCCCAAGTACCCAGTGGTCACCTAGGCTGACCTGCACTCCCCACTCAACTGGGAATGGAGAGCAGCCACGTAAAACAGTGGAGGAGAAAGTCTGGGCTCTGGATGTGGAAGGATCCGAGGTCAACTTCTAGCCCCAATGTATTCATTAGCTATTTGCCCTAATACAAATCCTCCTGCCTCAGTTTCCCCTTCTGTAAAAGAACAATCTACCTGCCACAAAGCAATCTGTGGCATAAGGGATACCTTTAGCAGTAACAATTACATGAGGTCCATCTAGAAAATGTTCAGCATGGTAGATGACACTAAGCACTCACTAAATGTTATCTATAATGAGTAGTAATATCTCTGGGGAGCCTGCAGATCTCCCTTTGTATCTTCCTTCCTCTGAAAAGACTCCCCTGCCCCCTCACCTTCTCAGTCTGATGTAGATGCTCCTCCCACACACAGCTCTCAAACCCAGTGCTCGGTGGAGTCCCTGTCTTATTCAGAGTAAAAGCCAGTTCCTCCATGGAGACTACATGTAACTGACCCCCATCAGCTCTTTGACCCTCTTCACATCACTCTCCCCATCATTTGACTCTGCTCCAGCCACCCTGGCCTCAATGCTATTCCTCAAACTTTCTTAGTCACTCTCCAAGCTCGCCTACAACCCTCTCTTCCTAGGACCCACTTCGCCCCAGCTATTTGCATGGTTCCCACCCTCCTCTCCTTCAGGAACTTGATTAAAACTCCCTGAGGTTCTCCTTGGCTACTACGTTAGGCTGAACATGGCTCCCCAAAGATGCCTACATCCTAATCCCCTGAACCTTATGTGGCAAAAGGACCTATGCAGATGTGATTAAGGAGCTTGTCCTGGATTATGCAGGCGGGCCTGTTCTCATCACAAGGGTCTTCATAAGAGGGAGGCAAGAGGGTCAGAGAGAGAGACTTCTTCCTGGAGGAAGGGGCCATGAGCCAAGGAATGCAGGAGCCTTCAGTAGCTAGAAAAGGCAAGAAAACGAACTTTCCCCCACAGCCTCCAGAAAAGATACAGGCCTACTGACCTACTTTTGACCTCCCGGACTGTAATGTGATACATCGTGTTATTTTATCTATAATTTATCATAATTTATTACACTAAACTTATCATAATTCATTACAGCAGCAATGGAAAGCCCATACAGCTACCTAATCTAAAATCATGTTCTCTACCAAATGTAGGTATTTGCACAAAACACACACAAACACACACATGTATGGGTGTGAGCACACAAAACACACACACACACATACACTCCTTACCCCTTTTTCCTGGATTAAAAGTTTTCTCCACACCACTCACCATCTGACAAACAAAATAAATCAGAAAAATATGGCACGTATCTCCCGCACACATACACACAGAAATAAATGTCCTATGAAAACAGTGATTTTTTGTCTATTTTGGTCACCGCTATATTCGTTGCACCTAGAAACAGGCCTGGCATTATTGAGTGGATAGACACTCACTAAATTTGTTGACTGCATGCCTTCATCTTAGCATTTATATAATCCTGTCTGATTATATAAAATCTCTCTCACCACTCAACTTTCAGCCCTTGAGAGCAGGGACCTGTCTCCCTTGGTCACTGCGACATCAGGCCATCACTAGCACAGAAGCTCCACCCCAACCGCCCGATGATCCCCACCAACATGCACTGCATGAACATACCACATCCTATACATCCGAGCCCCAGAGTTGTCAGAATTCCAACCTGTCAAGAGCCCTCACATTTTATTTGATTGCAAATATGTCTAATTCCCAGTTCACTGAAGCAAGGAAAAAAAAGAAGAAGCCACTCGAGTCTGTAATTTACAAAGCAAATCTGCCCAGCAGAAATACTCATCTTCAGAAGACAGTGGGATTCAATCACTTTTAAAAAGGGAGAAGAAAGACACCCGCCCGTTCCTCAGACTTTCCCGTTGTATTGTTTGCAAACCTTTTGAAAGCAGTTTGAGGCCAAGGCTAATCATTTTGCCTCAAGGGGCTCATTTCCTGAGGCTGGTGGTACTTTCCTCGCTGAGGAAGGAATGCAGGAGGCAGGAAAACTGAGATTGTGGCCCAAGTCCTTCTGGGGGGAAAGGATGTATGAAAATCCAGTCAATTCCACTTGGCTTGCTTATTAGAATTCCAGGAGTACTGGGTGGTGTGTCCCTTTGAAATCCTTGTAAACAATCAGCCATCAGAGAACATGGCATCTTTGGGGAGCTATGTTCAGCCTAACACAGTAGCCAAGGAGAACCTCATGGAGTTTTAATCAAGTTCCTGAAGGAGAGGAGGGTGGGAACCATGCAAATAGCTGGGGCGAAGTGGGTCCTAGGAAGAGAGGGTTGTAGGCGAGCTTGGAGAGTGACTACTTGTAAACAATCCTTGTAAACAATCCTTGCAAACAAAACATCTGATTGCGCCCCCTACTACTAATTCATCTGATTGTTGCCTTATCATTGATGATAAGTCGATAGGGATTTGACTATCCCTAAGAGGGAAAGTGCAAGGACATATTTAAATTATATTACTTTCACTTTAAATAACCATGTTGGAAGAATTGGTGACCAGAAGTTAAATGAGGCAGGTTGGGGGGTGGGGGGCTGGGATCAGTATGTAATAGTTGCCTTTACGTTTTTATTTCCTTGTCAGATTGAGCTCATCATGCCGTGTTGTGAAGGACGCTTCCGTGCCCATCCCCAGACCCGTCTGTGGGCTCCTAAAGGGCAGGGACCATGTGTCACTTTTCATCGCATTTCCTGGCAGCTGTGAGAGTGCCTGACACATACTAGACAGACACTGTGCTCACTGGTTAAACAGATGAGCAGATGAGTAGATGAGCGGATGAACGGATGCTTAAGCCTGGAGTATGCTGGGTCCCGCCTTGCCTGATAACCATCATGAAGGGCATGTGTGCAATCTACAGCATCTCAGGCCTCCACCCTAGAGCCTCTGATTCAGCCTATCTAGAAAGGAACCTGGGAATATGTTCATGAACTTTTACCCCAGGTATCTCTGCTCCTCTGGAAAGCTTGGGAACCCTGTGCTGCATCCACCTGTTTCATGCATCCTCACCTAAAATGCCTTTGGGTTATGTTTCCCACCTGCAGCAGCAGATGACGTTTCTCACATTCAAAAGTGGAAGCAAGCCCTTTCCACTTCAAGCCACTCGGTATTCCCTCCCGGATGCCATTCAACCACTCCAATCACAGACTCGTATTTCCGTTTTGGCTCTCTTCACTGGAGTGTTTGAAGGATTCCAACCCAAGACGGAGAGAGCCCACGGCGGTCTGCATTCTGCCTGACATCCACACAGTGACCACACTCAATTCCCTGGAAGACCTCACATCCAAAGGCAGGGCCTCCCAGCTCAGATTCCCTTGCACACAGCGTCCCTCCTGTCAGTTCATTGGAGGTACCAACTTGGGAAATGGGGGTGATCAATATGTGCATTTACTTTATGTCACAACTCGGGTCCCTCCTTTGAAGAATAAGGCCTATACAGTGGCTGTCAACCTGTGCTCTGAGGAACCTTTAGGGACCCGCCAGGCTCCAGGACTCTATCTAGTCTCCTCTCTCAAGGCACCATTAGAATAAAAGGGAATTGGCCTTTGAGGACCTCAAGAGCCAGACCTAACGATGATAAGTCCCATTTACGCCAGGATGACAGATCAAACTGGACATTAACTATCATCAATTCTTAGAAGTAGGAGGAACCTCAGAGGAAATTAATACTTCCTGTATTCATGGTCCATCACTGCATAACAAATTGCCCCAGACCTTAGAGCAGAAAAACAATGTTTATCATCTCAGTTTCTGTGGGCCAGGAGCCTAAGCATGGCTTGGCTGGGTTCTTTACCTCAGTCTCTGACAAGGCTGGAGTCATCTTCGGCTGACTGAGCTGGGGAAGGCTCCACCTCCTAGATCACTCGCATGGTTGTAAGCAAGATTCAGTTCCTCAGCGGTACTGGACTGAGCTGTTGGCCAGAGCCATTGCCATGTGGGCTCTCCATTAGACAGTCCACGACATGGCAACTGGCTTCAGGTTGAGCAAGGGAGAAAGAGCGTATAACCCCGATGGAAGGAACCTAACCTTTTTGTAACCTGATCTTGGAAGTGCCGTCCCATTCCTTTTCCCATGATCTGTTTATCAGAAGCCAGCTCACATTCAGGGGGAGGGCGTTACCCAAGGACGTGAATACCGGGAGGTGGGGACCCTTGGGAACCATTTTAGAGGCAGCTCCCCACACCTCCTAAAGCACCCCTGTTGGATAACCCAGTCAGAAGCAATGCGTGTGATATGGTCAGACAGACCTAGGTTCAGATCTTGGGTCTGCCACTTACTGTTACTACTACTACTGAAAGTAACCATAAATATGGTGATTGCGCCCCCTACTCCTAATTAGGCACTTCACAGATCTTCACAAGCGTCATTTATTTTATCCTCACAACATGCCTTTGAGAAAGTGCTTCTATGACACCCATTGCCCAGATGAGAAAACTAAGGCTGAGAGCCCAGCATCTTGCCTGAGGGCTCCCAGTGAGTAAGAGAAGCAGCCAGATTCCAGCCTCTGTGCTTCAGGTGCCATGAAAATTCCTCTGACCTCTCCCATGACAGACTCAGACTAACACTGACCAGCAAGGGTTCGCAGAGAGGAGTAACTAAACTAATCAAGGAATGGCACGTGGGCAGAGATGTATGAAGGAGACGCATTTTGTTTAACAAACATCTGCTGAGCGCTTCCTCCGTGCCAGGCACGGTGCTGATTCAGGATTCACTTATGCAATTTGTTCAGTGCTCAAGCCAACCCCATGAGGTAGGTGGTGGTAAATGCTCATGCTGGCTTATTAAAGCAAGACTGTTGAGAGCTTTATAAAGTTGGAGGACTCGCTGAGCCCTCAAAATGACTCTAGGAGGTAGGTCCTTGGAGCAGATGCCGGCGGGGGGTGGGGCGGCCCTCACTTGTATCACTGGAGGACATGCAGGCCAATTCCCCGTCTCTAGCACCTGCTTCTCCGCCAGGGCTTTCTTGGGCCGCCAGAGCTTGTTTCCCCTCCCATATGGCATGCACTGCTGCCCCTCCCCTGGGAACATCCTTCAACAGGGACTAAGCCCAGCTCACTCATCCTTCCACAGGGGTAACTCTGAGCTGTGTGCTATGAAATGTCAACCAGAGTCACCGAGAGTGATTTCTGTGCTGCCTCAGTGGCAAGTGGCTGAATAATACACCCTTCCTGGCTGCCTTCCCTTCCCTGGCCCACTTCCCCACTCCCTTACCTATAGCTTCTCTGAGCCTTTGAGATAAATTACTTGTACTCAAGTCCTTATCTCGGTGTCTGCTTCTGAGGAACTCAGAATAACACAATACTATCATTAACCTCATTTGCAGAGGAGAAAAATGAGGCACAGAGTGTTTAAATCACTTGCCCAAGGCCACGCAGGTCACACAGCTGGAAAGTGGTAGAGTGAGGATTCAAACCCAGGCTGACTGGCTCGTAAAACATTACGCATCCTTATGTTTTTCCTTCTGACTAAGCCGGGTAAATAGAGTAAGAACAGTTGCCTTATGTTGCCAAGGAGAACCCTACCCCAAAGCACTGTGTAACCAGCGGCCAAGTGGACACATGCTTTCATGTACGACTACAAAGACCAGCTCCGTTCTTTAATGAACATGTCAGCTCCCCAACACAGCCAGATGTGATCCTCCCAAAAGATGTGATTACGGAAGGCATGTTAATGGTGTTATCATGTAGCAAGGATTTCTGGTGTGCTTGTAAACCTAAAACCATAATTGCCAAAGAGAACTCATCCCCCACAAATCAAGCCCCTCTGTATTGGCAATTACATTCGGTGTTGCATAGAATTTAATGCCTAAATAATGAAGTCAAAGAACAATGCTGGAGACTGAGCATTTGAATATATTTGATTGATTCATTTCTCGCTCCCATTTAATAACCCACTTAGTCGGTGACGGTTAAGTGCAGCAGACTTAGAAAGAACATAACACACCAGAGAGAAAACATTTCACAGATTAATAACTGGATGTGGGTACAAGCTGGCGCTCCCCTAATAGCAGCACAAAAATAGGTTATCGTCAAAAATCTGGATTTAATGTTCCAAAATGGGGATTCGTGCTTTTCTTTTATATGGCTCCATTCTTATCACCACAGGCTAATGAAACATAAATCAGAAATCAGGAGCTAATAAATGCAATGCTGGGGGAGTGTTTTTTTTTTTTAATTTAATACCTTCCAAGATCGTGATCTTTGTTCGAGATCTTTAATGTTCAAATTACAATGTGTGAATATTAAGTATATTCGATTATGATTGAACTCTCCAAAAGGCTAATTTATGAACCCTGCAGCCTGACACATGTGCACCATTTAAGGGAGGATGTGGCCACAGTTCATTTATACCAATTTCTCCGCTATACAGACAAACACTCTTAAACTGCCTATACGAATAAAGTCATGTGCATATGTATCTGGCTGGTTTGCTTGATTTGTGCAGAGGGATGTACAATTAAATGATATTGACTCTGTTTAAAGCAATTTTGGCAGGAATTTTGCTTCAGGGAATGTTCTCTTAACTTTCTTACTTGCTGTTTGGGTGAAGGAAAAGAGGCGGTTCACTCAAGGAAGCGTGCTTTCTCAGGTCAGACAGTGACAAAATGGGCTTCCTCTCCAGCCATAATTCTCTTCCTAAAATAATTTCATGATGTCTGTGGGAAAATACTTTCCCCAGTGAACCCAGTTTTAATGTCAGCTGAACAACATCCCCAGCCCTTTAATTTGTTATGAGATTTACTCTCGTTTGCCCTGTTTATCAAGGGATGGGCAAGCCACTGGGTGTAATGAGAAGGCCCTCGTGTCATTCCCGGTATCCAGCCAGCCCAGAAGGACACATTAGTAAAGCAGCAGGAACTGGAGGAAGGAGAGTGAAAGTGTTTCCTGTCTGCTAGGAAACACTCTGTCCTGGGACAACTGGGTCCACTCATTCTCCAGGTTACTGCATTTTGCCACAGCATAATTTTTTTTAATTTACTGCCAAAGATTATATAGGATACCAATTTGGTAAAACAGAAACACGAAGTTAGAACTCAGAGGTTAGGGCAAGACTGGGTAAACTATAATGAAGAGACTTACATCTCAAGATGCTACACATTTATTCCAGTGAAAGCATTTGATTCTGAGCCCCCTGGCCGGCAAGGTATGAAAGGAAATTCGTCCCTTAAGTGATTCCTCAGGGAAGGCAGACATTTTCCTGACCCTTGAACAAATACTGCCACTGACCTATAAAGTGTCTCTGGAAGAAGTGATAACCCTGCTCCCACACCCTGCCCTCCATACGCACACTCCTCCCGTGGGCAGTCTCCACTTAATGAGCACACAGTATCTTTATGCAATTTAGCAATAAACTTAGCCCTCTCTGGGTGGAAGCGGGTGCAGGCAAGCTGACTCTGCCTAATGCAAAGGAGAAGGTACCCTTTCCTCCAGAAAGACAGAGCCCAAGAAAGGAAAACAGCTTGGCAAGCAAATGCTGGCTTAGTATCAGCTTCCACACACTGCTTTGGCTGGACGATGCACAAGGACCTGGACTTAATTCTGAAACTTTTTCATGCAGGGGTTCTAACGGGACCACAGAGAGATAGGATGGACAAAATTCTCAATAATGGGCATAATCTTGGGTTCCCTGAAACAGCGTCTCCGCCTTTGGTGAAAGCCAAGAACGGTGTCTACCGGAAATTAAAGGGAAAACAAATCTACTGGGGCCAAGATAATATGGTCCTAAAATCCCCAGTGGTCTATTTCAAAACTATCCTGGAGGGTATTGGACTTACTGTGCTTCAGCCTATCTTCTCCCAGTACATTCAGAATACTTCAGAACAGATCAGAGAAATTAATAAACCATTCTGCTAAATCATGGTGCTAGAGGAGCCATTATGAGAACAATACCCAGCCCAGGAGCAGACCTTCCAGGATGGGTGAGAGACTCCTCCCCTAGGCGAGAGGGGCAGAATGGAGAGAAGGCTGAGATACCGACATAATCTCTACCTTCTCTCTTTTATTTCAGTAAGCCCTCTTTTCCTTCCTTAATTTCATTTGTCTTGGGGGGCTTGATTTAGTGAGACATTCAGGTGGGTTTAAGAGCACAGAAACAGGCTGTAAATAACGAAGGCAGCCCAGAAATCACTCGGATGTAGGGAGTGACGGATAACATGAGTGGTAGTAGATTAAAGAGGAGTGCCAGAGTTAAGTCCCTTTAGCATGCAAGAATAAAAAGAAGGGAGAAAGGGAGTAGAGGGAATGAACCAAAGCTCTGGGACTTGCCACTTTGAAGCAACCCTCTGTAACCCTCTGATGGTGAAAGGCCAACTAAAGACAACAAGTTGGCATATGAGGCTCTTATATTTTCCACAAACATCGTGCCACTGGGTGAGAAGGTTCCTTGTTATTGCAAGTATTCCTCAAAAAAGTGTCTCTCTCTCTCTCTCTGGAAAAAATCATCAAGAACACTCTAATCATGAGGGGAGGGGTCTGTTGTTGGAAATAATTTATGCTGGCCATCCAGGAAGCAGTATGCAAATTTTGACTGTTCTGATTGGACAGAGTCTGGCAAGATGCCAACCAATGCCCACGCGACAGGGTTTAACCCTTCCATCCCTGTTTTCATTGTCAGTCTGGGACCAAGACCGGCTCCACCTTCAGACTCAACTCACTAAGCTTGCAGGAAAGGTTTCACCATTGACTAGCTGGTGCTTGAGCTACCGAAATCCTCCCTCTGTTCCCAGTTTTGTTCATGACCTCTCATATTATGGTCAACATCTGGAATGAACAACTAATAATTGCAGCAATGCCTTGAGGGGTTTTCGCCTATTTACATATAAATAGTTCTGACCAGAGCTGGCCACCAGCAACGGTTAATTTAATTTACTATCCCTTGGCAAAAGAATAGTCATTGGTTTTCCAGCACTTTGAACCTTGGTAGACCCTTGGGAAATAAAAATTAGATTGAGAGAAAATTACCAGTGGTGGAGAACAGTATAAAAGTGACAGTAACATATATAAACCTCCGGCAGGAGTGGAATAAAGTGGCATATTATTGTTCGCTGGCTCCCAAAGTTCAATATTTCTTGTATGATTTACACTTCCGCCATTGTCTTGCCCCCTGGAGTAATTCTGCCACTCCGGGCAGCCTCTCCCAAGATGCACATCCTTGTTACTGTCAGAGAAGGGACAGATTACCTGGCTAAGTAGGGAGAGATGTTTGGACAAACAGCCATGAGAAAACAGGGCTCAACAACTAAGACTTTAAAGAGATGCCTGGAATGAAGCAGGTGAGTGTCTGGGATGGCTAAGGCTGACATTTCAGCTTTCTCTACAGAATTACAGGATCATGCTCCATGTGGGAGCTCAGCTCTGACTGGAGGTTCTGACTGGCCAGTGCTGCTCTCTCAGCCTCCTTGCTCACCATAGTATGCCCCCACTCCATGAAACCCATGTATTCATACACACACACACACACACACACACACACACAACCACAGTTGTTTCTCTTCCCTGAACCTTTGCTCATGCAGTATCCTCTGCCTGGACCACCCTTCTTCCCTTTCTCTATTTTGCCTGTCTAGCTCCTAATTGCCTTTTAAAACTCAGCCCAGGCATCACCTCCTCTAGGAAGCTTTCCCTGATTACCTCCAGGCCAGGTGAGGCCTTTTTCAGGATTATCCTTCTGAACTTGCCACTTACATTATTTATAGTCATATCTTTATGTCCTTCTATCTCACCTCCAGAACGCATAGTGAGACCACTGGACCTCCCAAAGAACAGAAAATTTAAGTCCAGACAGAAATGTCAGGGTTCAAAATGGGAGATGGAGGCAGAGGTTAGGAAACTCCTGACATCTCCAACTGGACAGATTTCCTGGTATAGGCTTTTCCTTCATTGCACATACCACAATTTTGTCCTTATTTTATTTTATCTGGTTGATTAACACAAACATACACATATACACGTGTAAGGCTGTAAAGGCAGGGGTCGTGTCCACCTTTCTTTCCCATATTTTCAGTATCTACCACAGTGCCTAGCACACAGATGGTGCCCTATAAACATGTGTATAATTAATTAATTGGCTAATTAATTAATGAGCAGACATGAAACAGATCAGGGAGAGAAAAAGCAGAAATAAGATCATAAATGGGCCTGAATTCCAAGGTTCGTGTGTACGTGTCTACGTGGCACAAGAACAAACAAGCATAGAGATGTATGGAGATGATGAATAGAGATGTATAGAGATGATGAATATTGAGCTCCAATTCCAATGAAATTACATCCAAGCCGGGGAGGGTCTGATTCTGAGACTTATGTTTAAACAAATATTGAAACCACCATGGAATTTCTTTTCCCCGAGAGGACCCAAAGCCCATAACTTATTAAGTATAAACAGACTTAAATGATGAAGCTGCCTGGAATCCACGAACACCCTCATTTTGCATGTAATGAGGTGCAGCAGAATTTTATTCACTTACCCACTGGAATGATAACTTCTCATGAAGAGAGCACTGTATTTGTTTAGGAGACACTTTGATAAACAGTTTGGAGTAGAGCATGAGGCTCCACAAGTCATGCACAAGTCACAACAGAGGACCACCAAAGTGCCTTGGATAAATGGTGATCACAGTGACCCTGGGGCTCTTTTATTTTCCCCAGCACTGTTGTGAGTTGAATTTGCAAGTTTGGGGCAGAGAAGAATTGCTCTGATAATAGAAAAGAAGAGATCCAGGGTACTGCAGTGGGCGTCAAGAAAGAAGGACACATGGGTGATGAGACTCTAAGAGACTGGGGGATTTCTCACTCTCCTTGCTATGGGCAACATGATATATACACTCACTCCCTGTCTCCCCATAACATCTTCAGTAAATTCTGCTTGGCTTCTTAATGCTCTCACATGAGTAGATTTTTATTTGGGAGGTGAGAAGGAGGACTCAAAGAGTAGTATAAGTTAGTAGCTGACATCTGGATGTTAAAAGGATGGGGGAAATGATTCTTAGCCAAGCTAATGGACTTGCCAAAGAACCCTCTGCTAGCCATGGACTGAACCATTCAGATCCATCAGCTTCATCTCTCCCTGTCCTATACATTAACGACTTCAACTTGCCTTTTAGCAGAGTACTGCAGGCAAAAGAGAAGGAAGGGTGAGTTCACTCTGGAGAGTTAACGTCAACATTTATTGACACCTAATGCACATCAGACGGTTTATGTGGATCCTCACTTAAACTTCACATCATGTTATTTCTATTTCACAGAGGAAGAATGAAGAAATTCGGGACTATGGAGGTAAAATGTTACAAGTCAGGCAGCCAGTAAGTAAGTATTACAGCCAGGATTTGAATTCCCACCATGTTATGCCATTTCCTTATAAAAGCTGGATGATGGCTAAGGAAGGGGAAGGGGCAGAGTTGGGAGATGAGGCCACCGATACAGGTAGAACTTTCTGGAAGAAACTGTTGCCATGGAGCACTTAACACTACAGGGAGCCAAATGAGGTGTGCTGGTAAGGTAGATAATCAGAAGCCTGGGAACCATGAGGCTTATATTTGCCATAATCACCAAGGGGAGTCAGACAGCGTGGTGCTGGAAATGCAGGCCTTGGAATCAGGCAAATCCTCATGTGAATCATGGCTCTGATTTATTATCTAAAATGGTTCAACTCTTGTTTTCCCTTTAGAAAGAATAATCATAAACATAAATTTAACGATTAGTCAAAAGAAGAACAGCCCTTCTGAATTAGGGAACAACTGTCACCAGAGAATAATAACCCTAAATCTCCTTTGCTGGGTTCGTGGCAGCCTCCAGTTCACAGAGCGTGAGAGCGCAACCTTGTAATTTCCTTAATTCCTAAAAAATAAACAAATTTCTGCTGTCATTGGGATGAATCTTAATTCTATGGAAGAGATAATGCCGAGAGCGGTGACTGTTTTGTAACCTTGGGCAAATTATTTCACCTCTTCGAGACACAGGTCTGTCATCTGTAAAAGGGGGGTAACCATGCACAGAAGTTTGTTTTGAAGATGCTGTGAGATAAGGCACGTAAAGTGCTCAGCACGGTGCCTGGCACGGAGCAAGCACTCACTGAAAGGGGGTGAGGGCAGTGGCAGTGACCATGATGACAACAATGATGGAAACAATGATGCAAAGATGAGACCCAGATGAGACAGTGATGTGTTGATGTTGATGTGGTAGTGGGTGATGGTGATGATGATGATGATTCGGTGATCATGGTGATGGTGATCATGGTGACAAAGACAACAGTGCCACAGTAAGACCCTGACAAGCAGAGATCATGATGCTAATGTGTTTGTTGATGGTGATGTTGATGAGGGTGAACATGACGAAGGAAGAAGAAACAAAAAGGAGAAAAAAAGGAAAACAGAAGAAAGAAGGTATTAAAAGAAGAAAGCCTAGGATCTCTACAATGCAGCAACTACAACTTGTAGGTGACTAGGTCTCACATACCCAAACCTAAGGTGCTCTGTTCCTCCAACCAGAACAGATGTGCTCTTCCCGATCAGAGGGGCAGGAACAAGCACACCGATGCACATGGCCTCTGGGACCCAGCCCATTCCTCCCCCAAGGAGAAGGGAACCTTATCATTTTGATTCTCTGTCTGAAGAGAATAATGCAGCCACGTGCTTTCATGAGGTGAAGCCAAAGCCATAAAGGCTAACAATATATGGGAGTAAACCTCAAGAGCCTGGTTTCCAGGTGGACCGAGACCATGTCTGGCAGGACCTGGCCAAATCACTTTCTTGGTGTCATCATTCATGAAACAGAATTGAAGGCTTTACAAGCATTCTAAGAATATCAAGTGGATGAATAAGATCATATAAGCAAATGTGCTCCGAGTTCTCTCGAGTAGCGACTATGAATATCTCAATTTTTAGATAATTATAAAGTGCAGAATTATTCTAATGATTGAAAGCATGACTTTTAACAGGTTAATTAATCTCTCTGAATCTCTATTAAGTTTATACAGCAGTACCTATCTTATAAGATAGTAACAAGCTTTAAGTGAGGTGATGTATATAGAGTTCAACATTGTGTCTTTCTTGTGGTAGCCTCCAGGAACATTAGCTGATATTATTACTAGTGTGGGAGACAATAAGAAAATAAAACAAATATAAGCAAAATACAGATGTGATGATATGACTCTCTGGCTTAAAACTTTTAGTGGTTTCCCCAAAGTTCTAAGGACAGAGTCCTAATGCTTAATATTGGCTGGCAAACCCCTTCATGACCTAAAGTCCTGCCTAACTCCCTCCATAACTAACACTTCCCAAACTGCTTTTACGCCTCCCAGGCTTCAAATTCTTTGTGTACTCGCACACTTCCTTCATGCTGCTGGCCCTCCTAGAACACTCAGCCCCTAGGCTCCAGGGAGCTGCCTACCTCCATGGCCCACAGCCCTTCGAATCTCCCACATTACAGCATGGTTGGGTAGTTTCCTGGTGATTTATCTGTTTCCACAACTACTTGGGATTGAGATGGTAAACTGACTGTTAAACTTTGCCATCTATCATAGCACCCGGCACAGAGCAGAGCCCAGTAAATGCTTGCTGAATGAAGGAATGAGTACCGTGATTGATGTTTGCATGGGGCACAGAGGAGGAGCATGGAAGGGGTCAGAGGAAGCCTGATGGAGGATGATACCTGAGCAGGATCTTGATGGACAGGCAAGATTTATCCAGGCAGATAAAAAGAGTAAGAGCATTCCAGAAAGAGAGGAGCACATGGACAAAGCACAGAAGCACTGGGGAAACTTCCTATAATTCCACAGCACTGAAATACAGGATTCTAGAGTAGGGTATGCAAGATGATGCTGGGTGGTGGGTGCCATCAAAAGACTTGGCCTTATCACAGACCTGTACCCCTGAAACAAATAATACATTATATGTTAATAAAAATTAAAAAAGAAACTTGGCCTTTATGCTGTAAACATTGGGCAGCCATTGAAGAATGTAAAGCAGGGGATTGATTCGATCAGATTGTGGCATGGGATTGGTACCTGGGACCTACTACCTGATTATTTCCCATTCTTCCCATCCTCCCATCTGGTTCTGTTTCCTATGTCTTCTTGAATATATTCTTTCCTTTCCCTCAGTTTCCATTTACACTTTTGTTGACCCAAGATGTCAGAGGATCATGAATGAAGCTAGGTCATCCTAACAGCACCAACTGGGATTCAGGGGGATAAAATTCCATTCTGATACCACTGAAAACACTAATGGGCACTTCTTTGCAATATGAGGGCTCTGAAAATGAGGCAGATGGTCCAAAAATGAGTCAGGGATTGTATTTTCATGTTAACATAAAGGAACATGTTTGTCACTTGCTTAAAATAATTATTTGCCGGAGCGTGCCTTGGCAACACTAAGCCTTTCCGATGATCAAAGCACTTCTTTTTAAATTGTAAATACAACTCTTCTCATCTCTCCTCTTTCAGTGCAAAATACACACAATATCCATTGAACAGCATGGCTCATTAAGTTATTCTAAGATGGTGGTTATCAAACTCAAAGTCCCAGACTTCTCTGAGGATTAAGGTTAGGGTTAAGTTTAAGTCTAGATTGGGGTTGAGGGTCAGGGTTTAACATTAGGGTCAAGATAGCCTTTAAGGAAAATATTTTAGAGTGATTACAATCTGAGTCACTTAGAAGGTCCAAAAAACGAGACCCAAGACTCAAGAGGTTAGGTAGAAACCATGATATGAAACTAAGAATGAGAGGGTGGCTGGGAGCTAATAATTGATCGAGCATGGAGACATTTTTGAGAATGAGGATTAATACCCTTCTACTAGAGCAGGTGTCAGCAAAAATTTTCTGTGAAGGACCATATAGCAAATATTAACCGCTTCGCAGGCTACCTACAGTCTCTTTTGCAGATACTCAGTTCTGTGGCTCAAGAGTAAAAGCATTAATAGGCCATGCATGTATGAATAAGTATGGCTGTGTTTCAATAAAATTCTGTTTAGAAAAATAGGGAGCAAATAAAATTTGGCCCTTGTACTAGGGTCTTTAAGAGCATGTTTGGTGATAGACTATAAAAGGACAATCTTCTGAGAATTGAACCAGTGTAGAGAGATGCAGAATAGAGATATTGGAGAGCAAGATCAAGGCTGCAGCATTATTAGAAATCCTAGATCCAGCCACACTTGAAACTAAATTCCCCTGATATCTTCATTTACAGGTTCACCCTCCTCATCCGTGGTTTCACTTTCCAGGTCCAGTTACCCATGGTCAACCACGGACCAAGAGCAGATGATCCTCCTTCTGATGTATCATCAGAGGGTCAACAATAGCCTAAACACTATGTCAAAAGACCTACATCATTGACCTCACTTCATCTCACCTTGTAGGCATTTTAACATATCACATCATGACAACAAAAACAGTGGGTACGGGACACTAAGATATTTTGAGAGAGAGAGCCATTCATAAAGCTTTTATTACAATATAGTGTTATAATTGTTCTATTTTATTATTAATAATTATTGTAGTAATCTCTTACTATATCTAATTTATAAATTAAACTTGATCATAGGTGTGTATGCACAGGAAAAATCACAGTATACGAGGGCTCGGTACTATCTGTTGTTTCAGGCTTCTGCTGAGGATCTTAGAACATACCCCCTGAAGATAAGGAAGACTGCTATATATGAAATAACAAATTCTCTTTTTTGCTTATGCAGTATGAGTTAGGTTTCTATCCATTGTTTCTATCCAGAAAAGTCCTGATTGGCACATAGAACAGGTCTCATCCTAAATCTTCTGACTCCCATTCCAGTGCTCTTTCTTTTCAGGCAGAAATAAATGCTCTGGTTGAGGTATCTTTTGTCCCAGCCAAAGGCCAATGTTGCCTCCGTGGGCTGGATTTTATTCTGAGAAACCCCTGTTTCCTGGAGTATCATTAAAGGAAAGTATGTGCCTAAGAAATGCTGCCCATGGATGTGGAAAGTTGACAGAACAGCCCAGGAGGGCCAGATGGATTCCAGACAGCTGTGACTTGATGGAGGCGCTCCATTTGGCAGGGCCAGGGAGAGCCCAGCATGAACGGCATCAATTAGCAACCTCTTTTGAGAGAGGACGATTATAGCACATCACTGCGATCAAGCTTCATGCAGCCACTACAAATAATGGTTATAAAGTCTCTGTAGTGACATGCAGACATGTTTGATATGAGTTTAAGAGAGAAGAGCAGAATACACCAGAATTCTCATTCATTGCTAAAGAAATTATGAATTGGTACAAAAGCCCCAGAAGGCAATTTTGCCACATGTATCAAAAACCTTTAAAATAAAAAACCTCCTGACTTTTGATTCAGTCATCACCCTCCTCTCCTCGAAGAATCTAACGCAAGAAAATAGTCAGAAGTGCAAGCATGGATTTCTGCATAAGGATGTTCATCACAGCATTATTTATAATGCGGATAAAAGAAAATAGTGCCCAAATGCCAAAGGTAGGAAATTGATGAGATACATGACAGTGTAGAACCACAGGGGGAAACATGATGATTGCCATCAAAATTACGATTAAGAAGAATCTCTAATGCTACAGGAAAATATTTACACTAACACGATAACCAGTAAACACGACAAGTTTTCATCTTTACTTACCTGGATATGGTGATGAAGTGTTTGAGTTGGCGGACTCAGGGATCCTCTTATGGGTTTATTTGCATGGGGATGCTTTTCTGGGGCTAAGGAGTAAGAAGGAGGATTCCTAGAGAGAGAAGAAACCAAGGGCAATCAAAAGGATGTAACAAGGGGTGCCTGGGTGGCTCAGTCGGTTAAGTGTCTGCCTTCAGCTCAGGTCATGATCTCAGGGTCCTAGGACAGAGCCCCGCCTCCAGGTCCCTGCTCAGCGGGGAGTCTGCTTCTCCCTCTGCCCCTCCCCCCACCTGTACTCTCACACTCTCTCTCTCATAAATAAATAATTCTTAAAAAAAAAAATGTAACAATGAAACTGCATCTGGTCCTCACAGGGATATTTTTGAGGCCTCCACTGAAGAGAAGTTCTAGGCAGAATTGAAGGATCATAAATGTTGCTTTTTGGGGAATGCCTTCTTCTTCCCCTCAGATGACATACCATGCCTCTGATAGATGTTCTCAAAGCACTTTATGTATCTCCTTCAAAGCACATAATAGATGCTGTCAGCATATATTTAGATGATGTGCCATCCTCACTTACCAGTCCTGTCTGGTTGAATACAGTAGCCGTGGTAAAGAGCATGTGCTATTTAAAGTTAGGTGTAAATTAATTCAAATAAAACGAAACAAACATCTATTTCACAGTCACACCAGCCATGTTTTAAGTGGCTGACACAAATAGGAAAGATTTCCATCAGCACAGTCTTACTGGACGGTGTTGTCCTAGCCATGATTCCAGGTCTTGCTCACATGCTATCCCTAGTTCCCAGAGTCTGGCACATTACAGGCACTTCATAAACATTTGCTGAGTGAATACAGTAAGGAGAGGTCTTCATTAAAAGTAGGACCTAGGGGTGCCTGAGTGGCTCAGTCGGTTGAGTATCTGACTTTTGATTTCAGCTCAGGTCATGATGTCAGGGTCATGGGATCCAGCCCCATGTCGCACTCCATGCTCAGCTCGGAGTTTGCTTGAGATTCTCTCCTTCTCCCTCTGCCCCTCCCCCAACTCATGCGCGTGCACGCGTGTGTGCTCTCTCTTTCAAATAAATGAATAAAATCTATTAGAAAAAAGTAGGACCCAACATAGCAAGAGAAATAAAATCATACCTTCCCCTTAGATTTGTCCCTTTTTCTAATAGAAACTAGTTATCAATACATTTCTTTGGTAAGCAATAAACAGAATAAACAATGATAAAAGAGCTCTGAACTCAAACTCAATGTCCAGGTACATGGCATCGGCCCTGGCAGCAAAGTGGTCTGGATAACGCAAATCAGGTCCAACTGCTCAGGACTAAATCTGAACTGGAAACAGGGTATCCCTGTCCCTGGGGCCAGGGTGCTGGGGATGACAGAGCCAAGGCCCTGACAGTGGCTGATCCATCCTCTCTCCATCACTGATAGGTTTTTCCTGACAGCTAAATGAGAAAAAAATTTAAAATCTTAGTCATATACAGAGACATGAGGGTGCTGAGCTCCAGAGCTCTAGAAGACCCATGCTATTCAACCCCTGTAGGCTCCTCGCTGCCAGGAGAAAGAAAGAGAGGAAAAAAGAGAGAAAGAAAGAAAGAAAGAAAGAAAGAAAGAAAGAAAGAAAGAAAGAAAGAAAAGAAAGAAAAGAAAGAAAAGAAAGAAAAGAAAGAAAAGAAAGAAAAGAAAGAAAAGAAAGAAAGAAAGAAAGAAAGAAAGAAAAGAAAAGCCAACAGTTCAAGAACCTCAGTGTGAAGAGGCAAAAAAATTGTACTCTCATACACTTCCTTCCCTGCAGGAGGTGCTCAGATAAATGCTGAATTAACAGCTAACTCTCGGTCTTGGAGGGCTGGTACCTCGTAAGTAGCATTCACTCATTCACTCAACAAATTTTTACTGGGCATCTACTGAGTGACAGGCAATTTTTAGGCACCAGAGATACACCAGTGAACAAAAGAGAAACAGACAAAAATGTCCGCCTTCGTGAAGCTTACCTGCCAGGCAGGGTTTCAACTTTGGCTGAATATTAGAATCATCTGGGGAGTTTTGAGAATTCCCATTGCTTAGGACACACACACACACACACACACACACACACACAGATTGACTGAAGTGGTCCAAGATAAGAACTAGGAACAGGTAACTTCCCAAGTGGGCCCAGTAGGCAGTCATCTGGGAAAACTGAGAACCACTGTTCTGAACCAGTGGTTCTCAATTTGTGGTCCCAAGACCACCAGCAGCAGCAGCATCTCCTGGGCACTTGTTAGAATGCAAGTTCTCAGGCCTCTCCCGAGATGTACACAAACACTCTGGGAGGGGGCCCAGCAAGCTGTGTTTTAACAATCTCTCCTGATGACCCTGATGCCCACAAAAGTCGGCAACCACTGCTCGAAGCAAAATTAACTGGGGCGGTAAGTTTTTAAAGGTAGAAGAATCATGCTCTCCATCTTTTCCCAAACACAAGACGGGAATCACAAGAGCATCCTCCTCAAGTCCGTACGTGACTGCCACACCACTGGGTTTTTAGATGCTCCCACCAGCTGCTCAAGCCCTGCTCTGCTAAGGGGGCCTCCTCTCCCCACCCAGTTCCCCAGTCAGCTACTCCTCCCCAACTGCCAATGAGCCTGGCATAGACACCCTCTCGCTGCCATCTCCATGATAAACTGCAGGTGCAATTGGCCCCCCAGCCATCTGATGTCCTTACCTCCCACAGGGCTGCACAGTGTGCACATTCTTACACACACAGGCCTGCCTCACTTTGCCACACACATAGAGAGCCCATTTTATATAACACACGTAAACACATTCCTCCTCGACCACAAATATCACATACACACAAGCACTCATGGTCAAGCATACATTCACATCCTCTTATGTTGTTCTACACACACACACACACACACACACACAGAAATCATATTTTACCAGTAATTCTCAAATTTGTCTGTATATTGGCCTCACTTGCAAGCTTTAAAAATGCTGATGCCCAGGCCACAACCCACACCAATTAAACCAGCATCTCTGGAGTTGGAACCCAGGTATCTGTGTTTTTAAAGCTACCCAAGTGGTTCCAATGCGCAAACAAGGTTGAAAAGTCCTGTTCTACACCATGACTAATAGAAGAAGTAAGAGGATCTCAGCTTCTTTCAGAAAGGAGACAAGATCCATGCTGGAAACTGGAATTGACAGACTTCCAGAGGTCTCATGGGAAGCCTTTGAATCACTATTATCTGCACCACACATCTGGTGTTTCGTTCTCCATTTGCTGTATGCCCGTGAGTCAAAGACCACCAGGAACACACTTCGTCAAACAAGGTTGGCTTTACTGGCCCACAGTAATGAGGGGGATGGCCCATGATGGAGAAGATGCCATGAGTCATCTTAGTAAGAGGTTATTATTAGTATTAGCAGGAACTTGTCATAGGATTTGAGATGGTGTGTGATTTGGGAGAGGTTGCAAGGGAGCAATTGCACTTTACTCTGGACTGGATGTGTCAGGAAGTGAGGATGATGATAATTCTATGATTGGGGGTCCTAATGAATCTTATCTAGTGGTCAAAAGGAATGAAGTAGAGCTGAAGTTATAACTGATAAGGAAGCAGAAGTCACTCCTATAAGCCAGGAAATAAGGATGCCTGACTTTTTGTAGTTTTGACAGTGGTCTTGTTTTGTGCTCACATGTGATTACAGAATGGTTTTGGGTTTGTCTTGCTCCATTATATCCACAGGGCGACCTTGTCTGATGTTGGTCATTTGTGCACCTGCCAGTGTTCAGCAGGACAGCACCAAGGACCAGCTGTGAGTGTGAAGTCAGCACTTGACTGTCCAGGGCTGTTTTTCTCTTTCTCATCTCTCCTGCATTCTCCATGTTGACTCTATATTGTCTCTTTGCATTTTACATGTGTCTGCTTGTTCCTCTAGGAAATAACCCTCACCTTCTCAGCCTCCTCTATAATACATGGCACATACAATATACATAGCACACATAATACCTGCTGGATGTGTAGACAAGGGAGCCTTTACACTCTGAAAAGTAACCTGGTTTAGATTTGGAATCAGAAAATCCAACTTCCAATTCCCACTTTCTACTTGTGAAGTGTACAACCTTGCAAACGGCTCAACTTCCCTGAGCTCTTCTCTGACTTAGGGTGACAGTCCCTGTCTGCCCCACTGGGTTTCTGGTGAGAACAGATTAGACAACTCTGAGAGCACAAGGGGGTGGCAAAGCAGTAGATTCTCATAAAAAGCACATAGGGTAGGTAATTGGAGTGGACAGATGATTGGTTTGACCAATAACTTGGTCAGGGGTAGCAAAACACAATTGGCTCTGAGAGTCCTCTGAGGACTTAAAAGTGGGGACAGGAAGTTGAATTACCAGGTGGAATGCCAGTCACCTAGGTGACCCTCCAGCTCTTAAAAAAGAGGTTTCAACAGTAAGCAATCAGACATTGAACTTGCTTAAAAGGCCATCCCGCAACATTTTCTGAGTGCTTAGTATGTGTTAGGCATTATGATGCAGAAATGGAAAAAAATACACTTTCTTCCCAAAGATGCTCCCAGTCTATTGGGAGAAAGACACAAATAAAACTGCAATTCAGCATAATAAAAAGAAGAAGGAGGAGGAGGAGAAGCACTTAGAAGATAGAGTAGAGCATATAGCAGGGAGGAGATAATCCTATCAAGGGCGGGGGAGGAGTGACAAGGAGAGCTTAGGGGAAACCTGCACAAAAAGGGTAACACGTCACCTGGGTTTCTGCAGGATGAGTAGGAGCCTGCGAGGCAGACAGAGGAGGAAGTATCAAAAAGAAGTGACCCGTAGCAGGGGGAGCAGTAGGTGCAAAGACAGGAGAGTATAAAATACTCTGATGTGTTCTGGGATGGTGAAACACATTCATAAATAAGTCATCAAAGGCCTATAAGACTGCCTTGTCGACTATTACATCCCCAGGCCAGAACAAATTGTCTAGGGCATTGTACTTACTTACAAATGGAGGGAGCAATTAATGAACACTATAGCTGTTGCTATCAGAGATTCAAGCCACTGTGACAGAAGTCCAACCATCTACAAATGTATATGCATGGTGTAGGCTTGCTTTACAGGTATAGTTACATTATATTTTCACTCTTCTGGTCCCATGTATACAACTCTTTGGAATTATCTGTACGGTTAACTGGTTTCAGTGCTCAGAACCAGGTTTTTTGAACAAAGAATTGCACCAATATTGAGATGTCTTCTTCTTATTATTCGGTCCTTAGTTAGCTGCTGTCTTCAAATAACTTATTCAGGAAGGGTCTGACCCAAGGGCACAAGATTCCCTCCCCAGGCTCTTCTGAGTTTGGCTTCTAGAAAGTCAAGTTTAGTTAGCTATCTGTAAGATAACAGGCCACGAGAGAGCCCTGGGCTCTTCCCAAAGACCTTGCTTTTATAGACTCAGAAGCGAATTCTAGGAGTAGCTGCCAAGAGAGCTTTGGGCTTCACAGACCATGTGAGTGGAATTCCCCTGGGTGATCAAAACTGAAAGTGATCTATCTGGCCAAATGTAGTAGGCGGAGAGGCCATCCTTCTAGGATATGCTCCTAAATTAGAGGAGTGGGTACACTTCTACCAGGTCTGTAGCCCCTCTGTGCTGAATATGCTACACAGCCAACTGGCTAACTAACCACTCCTGTCACCCCGCGTGGCAGCCAGGGCTGGCCAGGCTTGAGACAAATGGGTCCCCACTGTGGCAAGCATAAAGCAGTGCTCACTAATAAAACGAATGCCTCTTCTGGGTAGCTGAGGGAGTGGTGGAGACACAGATGGCCCTACGCATATAAGAGTCCAGATTTCATGAAATGGGAGCATGAGAAAAAAGCTACGCTCTAAAATAACCCACTATTTTTTAAAAATTTTATTTATTTATTTGAGACAGAGAGAGAGAGCATGAGCTGGAGGGAGAGGGAGTAGGAGAGAGAATCTGAAGCAGACTCCACACTGAGCATAGAGCCCGACGTGGGGCTCGATCCCACGACCCCACGATCATGACCTGAGCCGAAACCAAGAGTGGGCCGCTTAACAGACTGAGCCACCCAGTGCCCCAAAATGACGTATTATTTTATACCCAAATTGAAATTGGAATATGAACTAAATAAATTTAATGTAAGTAGACATTTGACTTATCTCCATCTGTAGAAATTGATATTTTTAAGTTGGCAAAAAAAGAAAAAAAAGGTATTTAACCATCTCATTAATAAAATGAAAGTTACAGTAAATTCACAGATACAGATATATTTAATACTGAGCACTGTGAAAGAGGACATGGGGAAGACCTGGGAGGATCAGGAAGGAGAATGAGTGGCTTTAAGCCCCTGGAGCTGTCCCCATATGCCACCTACACAGAGGATCGACATCCTTGGAGAGGTTCACATTCCTGGTCTCAGCTTCTCCCTGTGACCTCCTCTACCTCTTTCCATAAAAACTTCAGTTTCCAAGACTCTGTCCTTAATTATTTTTCTTTTTTACTTTTTACATCAATATGATGGAGGTATAATTTATGTAAAATAAAATGTATCCATTTTAAGGGTATAGCCTGATGAGTTTAGACAAGGATATATGGCTGTATAACCCCCCATCCCAATCAAATATGAAACCCTAAAGAGTATCCTCATGTTCCTTCATGGTCAGTCCTTTCTGTCACCATAAAGCTGTTTCCCTGTTCTAGGATTTAATATGAATGGAATCAAACAGTATGTGCTCCTCCGTGTCTAGCTTCTCTCCCTCAGAATGAGTTTTCTGGGATTCATCCATGTTCTTGCACATACTGTTAGTTTATTCTTTTTCATGACTGAGGAGTATGCCATTATATGAATCCCCTTCTATTCATTTATCCATTCACATGGTGAAAGGCATTTGGGGTTTTCCCGTTTTTGAATATTACACGTAAAATGTCTACAAACATCCAACATCATGTGCTGTCTTTGTCCAATGTTGGAACACAGTTATTTCACCTGTCATATCGAGTTCTCTGACTGCCTACAGTGGCTGCATCATGGGCAGGAGCACAACAGAACAATCCTTAATTCCCATCAACAAATTTGCCTTCCTGCCCCAGATCTGCTGGCTTTGTCCTCCTCGGGAATGTGCTATTTGACTCCAGCCTAAGACACCCCTGCCTGCTGACAAATCATATTCCCATCAACCATACTCCTGCCCTGAAAATGGTAAACAGGTATTTATGAATCAGGTGTAGATGATCAGGTTAACTTACCCAGTGGCCAGTCATGTCTGTGGCACCTACCCCCAACATGATGCATGAGAAGGGCACTTCCCTCTGTCTATCCTTCCCCAAAGCCTATTACACCAGTCTAACCAGGAGAAGCCCAAATTGAGGGACAGTCTACAGAACGCCTGACCAGTACTCTTGAAAACTGTCAAGAAAAACAAAGGAAGACCAAGAAACTGTCACTGGACCAGAGGAAACTCAGGAGACGTGAGGACGAAATGTATTGTGATCTGGAATAGAAAAAGGATACGAGGGGGTGGAGCAAGATGGCGGAGGAGTAGGAGACCTGGATTTCATCTGATCTCAGGAATTCAGCTGGATAGGGATCAAACCATTCTGAACACCTACGAACTCAACAGGAGATCGAAGAACAGAATAGCAACAACTCTCTGAACAGAAAAGCGACCACTTTCTGGAAGGTAGGATGTGCGGAGAAGTGAATCCGAGGTGATATTTGGGAGGATAGACGGCGGGAGGGGCCTCCGTCGGCCGCTTCTGGCAAGTGATAGAGCAGCAGAGCACAAAATCGGAACTTTTAGAAGTCTGCTCCGCTGAGGGACGTCACTCTGGTGGCTAAGCGGGGGGTGGAACCCTCGTGGGACAGTGTGGTCTCAGGACCCTCGGGGTCACAGGAAGACCGGGGGTGCCTGAGTGCGGCAGAGCTCCCAGGTATCGGAGCGGGGAAGCCGGCTGCAGAGACAGAGCCCAGGCGCGGGCTCTCAGCTCGGGGTTGCCATAAACCATGATCCGTGGCATGGTCGGGCCACTGCTCCTCCAGCAGGGACCCAACAAGCGGCAGATCCGGGGAGACTCACCTTCTTCCCTCAGGAGGAGCGGCTTGGGAGTGCACCGCAGGGATCTGCTGGGTTTGGGGACTCCATACGGAGTCGGGTGCCAGAGATAGAGACGTGTAGTCACAGGCCGGGTGAGCACGGAGTGCGGCCAGAGACTGGGGAGACGGGAGTGACTGACTGCTTTTCTCTGGGGGCTCACTGAGGAGCGGGACCCCAAGCTCTCGGCTCCTCTGGGGCGGAGACTGGGAGGCCGCCATTTTCACTCTCCGCCTCCAAAGCTGTACGGAAAGCTTGCAGGGAACAAAAGCTCCCGAGAGCAAACCCGAGCAGATTACTTAGCCGGACCGGCAAGGGTGGGGCAATTCCGCCTCCAGCAAAGACATTTGGGAACCACGGCAACAGGCCCCTCCCCCAGAAGATCAGCAAGAACGGCCCGCCAAGACCAAGTTTACCGATCAATGAGAACGGCAGCACTCCTGTGCTAGGGGAATACTGCACATAGAATCCATGGCTTTTTTACCATGATTCTGTAGTCTTTCAAAGTTAATTTTTTTTTAACTTTTTTTTTTTGAATTTTTCTTTTTCCCTTTTTCAACCAACATCTTATCAATCCCTTTTTTAAAAAACATTTTTATTTTTCATTTTTAGAGTCATATTCTATCCCTTCATAGTAGTTACCCTTATTTTTGGCATATATATATAAGTTGTTCTCTCTTTAAAATTTTGAGATACAGTTTCTTCTAACAGATCAAAATATACCCTAAATCTCTAGTGTATGGCTTTGTTCTAGTCTCCTGCCTGATCACATTCTCTCCCATTTTTTTCTTTTTTTTTTTAAATCCTCTTCTTTCTTTTTTCAAACAACTTCTTATCAATTCCTTTTATAAAATTTTTTATAATTTTCATCTTTACAGTCATATTCCATCCCTTCATCATATCAACCCTTATTTTTGTACATATATAAGTTTTTCTTTCTTTAAAATTTTGGGAGGCACTTTCTTCTAACAGACCAAAATACACCCAAAATCTAGTGTGTGGCACTGATCTATGCACCAGCCTGATCATATTTGATCATATTCTGGTTTTTTTTGTTTTGTTCTGTTTTTATTTGTTTTTATCTTTATCTTTTTCTTTTTTTTTTTTTTTCTTTTTCTTATTTCTTTCTTTCCCTTTCTTATCCTGCGGCTTCAGGTCTTTTCTGATTTGTTTAGAGTATATTTTCTGAGGACATTGTTACCCTGTTAGCATTTTGTTCTCTCATTCACCTATTCACCTCTGGAAAAAATGGCAAGACAGAAAAAATCACCTCAACAAAAAGAACAAGAGGTAGTACCGACTGCCAGGGACTTACTCAATATGGACATTAGTACAATGTCAGATCTAGAGTTCAGAATCATGACTTTAAAGATACTAGCTGGGCTTGAAAAAAGCATGGAAGTTATTAGAGAAACCCTTTCTGGAGAAATAAAAGAACTAAAATCTAACCAAGTCGAAATCAAAAAGGCTATTAATGAGGTGCAATCGAAAATGGGGGCGCTAACTGCTAGGATAAATGAGGCAGAAGAGAGAATCAGTGAGATAGAAGACCAAATAATGGAAAATAAAGAAGCTGAGAAAAAGAGAGATAAACAACTACTGGATCACGAGGGCAGAATTCAAGAGATAAGTGATACCATAAGACAAAAGAACATTAGAATAATTGGGATCCCAGAAAAAGAAGAAAGAGAGAGAGGGGCAGAAGGTATATTGGAGCAAATTATAGCAGAGAACTTCCCTAATTTGGGGAAGGAAACAGGCATCAAAATCCAGGAGGCACAGAGAACCCCTCTCAAAATCAATAAAAATAGGTCAACACCCCGACATCTAATAGTAAAACTTATGAGTCTCAGAGACAAAGAGAAAATCCTGAAAGCAGCTCAGGAGAAGAGATCTGTAACCTACAATGGTAGAAACATTAGATTGGCAACAGACCTATCCACAGAGACCTGGCAGGCCAGAAAGGACTGGCAGGATATATTCAGAGCACTAAACGAGAAAAACATGCAGCCAAGAATACTATATCCAGCTAGGCTGTCATTGAAAATAGAAGGAGAGATAAAAATCTTCCAGGACAAACAAAAACTAAAGGAATTTGCAAACACGAAACCAGCCCTACAACAAATATTGAAAGGGGTCCTCTAAGCAAAGAGAGAGCCTAAAAACAACATAGACCAGAAAGGAACACAGACAATATACAGTAACAGTCACCTTACAGGCAATACAATGGCACTGAATTCCTATCTTTCAATAGTTACCCTGAATGTAAATGGGCTAAATGCCCCAATCAAAAGACACAGGCTATCAGATTGGATTAAAAAACAAGACCCATCGATATGCTGTCTGCAAGAGACTCATTTTAGACACAAAGACACTCCCAGATTGAAAGTGAGGGGGTGGAAAACCATTTACCATGCTAATGGACATCAAAAGAAAGCTGGGGTGGCAATCCTTATATCAGACAAATTAGATTTTAAACCAAAGACTGTAATAAGAGATGAGGAACGGCACTATATCCTACTTAAAGGGTCTATCCAACAAGATCTAACAATTGTAAATATGCCCCTAATATGGGAGCAGCCAATTATATAAGGCAATTAATAACAAAAGCAAAGAAACACATCGACAACAATACAATAATAGTGGGGGACTTTAACACCCCCCTCACTGAAATGGACAGATCGTCTAAGCAAAAGATCAACAAGGAAATAAAGACTTTAAATGACACACTGGACCAAATGGACTTCACAGACATATTCAGAACATTCCATCCCAAAGCAACGGAATACACATTCTTCTCTAGTGCCCATGGAACATTCTCCAGAATAGATCACATCCTAGGTCACAAATCAGGTCTCAACCGGTACCAAAAGATTGGGATCATTCCCTGCCTATTTTCAGACCACAATGCTTTGAAACTAGAACTCAATCACAAGAGGAAAGTCGGAAAGAACTTAAATACATGGAGGCTAAAGAGCATCCTACTGAAGAATGAATGGGTCAACCAGGAAATTAAAGGAGAATTAAAAAAATTCATGGAAACCAATGAAAATGAAAACACAACTGTTCAAAATCTTTGGGATGCAGCAAGGCAGTCCTAAGAGGAAAGTATATAGCAATACAAGCCTTTCTCAAGAAACAAGAAAGGTCTCAAGTACACAACCTAACCCTACACCTAAAGGAGCTGGAGAAAAAACAGCAAATAAAGCCTAAACCCAGCAGGAGAAGAGAAATACTAAAGATCAGAGCAGAAATCAATGAAATAGAAACCAAAAGAACAGTAGAACACATCAACGAAACTAGGAGCTAGTTCTTTGAAAGAATTAACAAGATTGATAAACCCCTGGCCAGATTTACCAAAAAGAAAAGAGAAATGACCCAAAGAAATAAAATCATGAATGAAAGAGGAGAGATCACAACCAACACCAAAGAAATACAAACAATTATAAGAACATATTATGAGCAACTATATGCCAGCAAATTAGATAATCTGGAAGAAATGGATGCATTCCTAGAGTTGTATCAACTACCAAAACTGAACCAGGAAGAAATAGAAAACCTGAACAGACCTATAACCACTAAGGAAATTGAAGCAGTCATCAAAAATCTCCCAACGAACAAAAGCCCAGGGCCAGAGGGCTTCCCAGGGGAATTCTACCAAACATTTAAAGAAGAATTAATACCTATTCTTCTGAAACTGTTCCAAAAAATAGAAATGGAAGGAAAACTTCCAAACTCGTTTTATGAGGCCACCATTACTTCATCCCCAAACCAGACAAAGACCCCATCAAAAAGGAGAATTACAGACCAATATCCTTGATGAACATGGATGCAAAAATTCTCACCAAAATACTAGCCAATAGGATCCAACAGTACATTAAAAGGATTAGTCACCACGACCAAGTGGGATTTATCCCTGGGCTGCAAGGTTGGTTCAACATCCGCAAATCAATCAACGTGATACAATACATTAACAAAAGAAAGAACAAGAATCATATGATCCTCTCAATAGATGCAGAAAAAGCATTTGACAAAGTACAGCATCCTTTCTTGATCAAAACTCTTCAGAGTATAGGCATAGAGGGTACATACCTCAATATCGTAAAAGCCATCTATGAAAAACCTACAGTGAATATCATTCTCAATGGGGAAAAACTGAGAGCTTTCCCCCTAAGGTCAGGAACGCGGCAGGGATGTCCACTATCACCACTGCTATTCAACACAGTATTAGAAGTCCTAGCCACAGCAATCAGACAACAAAAAGAAATAAAAGGCATCCAAATAGGCAAAGAAGAAGTCAAACTCTCACTCTTTGCAGATGCTTTATGTCGAAAAGCCAAAAGACTCCACCCTGAAACTGCTAGAACTCATACAGGAATTCAGTCAAGTGGCAGGATATAAAATCAATGCACAGAAATCAGTGGCATTCCTATACACCAACAACAAAACAGAACAAAGAGAAATTAAGGAGTCGATCCCATTGACAATTGCACCCCAAACCATAAGATACCTAGGAATAAATCTAACCAAAGAGGCAAAGGATCTGTACTCAGAAAACTATAAAATACTCATGAAAGAAATTGAGGAAGACACAAAGAAATGGAAAAACGTTCCATGCTCATGGATTGGAAGAACAAATATTGTGAAGATGTCAATGCTACCTAGAGCAATCTACACATTCAATGCAATCCCCATCAAAATACCATCCACTTTTTTCAAAGAAATGGAACAAATAATCCTAAAATTTGTATGGAACCAGAAAAGACCCCGCATAGCCAGAGGAATGTTGAAAAAGAAAAGCAAAGCTGGCGGCATCACAATTCCGGACTTCCAGCTCTATTACAAAGCTGTCATCATCAAGACAGTATGGTACTGGCACAAAAACAGACACATAGATCAACGGGACAGAGTAGAGAGCCCAGAAATGGACCCTCAACTCTATGGTCAACTAATCTTCGACA